>NW_027140428.1:637500-848538 GCF_036365525.1 Heterodontus francisci | reverse complement strand
GCGAAACAGGACAGAGAAACACAGAGACAGAGGCAGAGAGAGAGAGAGAAACAGGACAGAGTAACACAGAAAGACAGAACAGAGAGAGAGTGAGTTAGAAACAGGACAGAAAAACACAGAGAGACTGAGGCAGAGAGAGAGAGAGAAACAGGAAAGAGAAACACAGAGAGACTGAGGCAGAGAGAGGGAGAGAGAGAGAAACAGGATAGAGAAACACAGAGAAACAGAGGCAGAGAGAGAGAGAGAGAAACAGGACAGAGAAACACAGAGAGACAGTCATAGAGAGAGATAGAGAGAGAGAGAAACAGGACAGAGAAATACAGAGAGACAGAGGCAAAGAGTGAGAGAGAGAGATAGAAATCCAGAGAAACAGAGGCAAAGAGAGAGAGAGGAACAGGACAGAGAAACACAGAGAAACAGAGGCAGAGAGAGTGAGAAACCGGACAGAGAAATACAGAGAGACAGAGTCATAGAGAGAGAGAGAGAGATAGAGAGAGAGAGAAACAGGACAGAGAAACACAGAGAGACAGAGGCAGAGAGAGAAACAGAGAGAGAGAGAGAAACAGAACAGAGAAACACTGAGAGACAGAGAGAGAGAGAGAAAAGGGAAGAGAAACACAGAGAGAGAGAGACAGAGACAGGACAGAGAAACACAGAGAGACAGAAGCAGAGAGAGAGACACAGGGAGAGAGCAACAGGACAGAGAAACACAGAGAGAGAGAGAAAGAGACAGGACAGAGTAACACAGATAGATAGATAGAGAGAGAGAGAGAAAGAGGACAGAGAACACAAGCAGAGAGAGGCAGAGAGAGATAGAGAGAAACAGGACAGAGAAACACAGAGAGAGAGAGTGTGAGAGAGAAACAGGACAGAGAAACACAGAAAGAGAGGCAGAAAGAGAGAGAGAAACAGGACAGCGAAACACAGAGAGACTGAGGCAGGGAGAGGGAGAGAGAGAGAAACAGGACAGCGCAACACAGAGAGACAGAGGCAGAGAGAGAGAGAGAGAAACAGGATAGAGAAACACATAGAGACTGAGGCAGAGAGAGGGAGAGAGAGAGAAACAGGACAGAGAAACACAGAGAGACAGAGGCAGAGAGAGAGAGAGAAACAAAGAGAGACAGAGGCAGAGAGAGAGAGAGAAACAGAATAGAGAAACACAGAGACTGAGGCAGAGAGAGGGAGAGAGAGAGAAACAGGATAGAGAAACACAGAGAGACAGAAGCAGAGAGAGAGAGAGAGAGAGAAACAGGAAAGAGAAACACAGAGAGACTGAGGCAGAGAGAGGGAGAGAGAGAGAAACAGGACAGAGAAATACAGAGACTGAGGCAGAGAGAGGTAGAGAGAGAGAAACAGGACAGCGAAACACAGACAGACAGAGTCATAGAGAGAGAGAGAGAGATAGAGAGAAAGAGAAGCAGGACAGAGAAACACAGAGGCAGATCCAGAGAGAGAGAGAGAAACAGGACAGAGAAACAGAGGCAGAGAGAGAGAGAAAGAGAGAAACAGGACAGAGTAACACAGAAAGACAGAGGCAGAGAGAGAGAGAGAGACATACAGAGAAACAGAGGCAAAGAGAGAGAGAGAAACAGGACAGAGAAAGACTGAGAGACAGAGGCAGAGAGAGAGAGAAACAGGACAGAGAAACACAGAGACTGAGGCAGAGAGAGGGAGAGAGAAAGAAACAGGACAGAGAAACACAGACAGACAGAGTCATAGAGAGAGAGAGAGAGAGATAGAGAGAAAGAGAAGCAGGACAGAGAAACACAGAGGCAGATCCAGAGAGAGAGAGAAACAGGACAGAGAAACAGAGGCAGAGAGAGAAAGAAAGAGAGAAACAGGACAGAGTAACACAGAAAGACAGAACAGAGAGAGAGCGAGTTAGAAACAGGACAGAGAAACACAGAGACTGAGGCAGAGAGAGAGAGAGAAACAATAGAGAGAAACACAGAGAGACTGAGGCAGAGAGAGAGAGAGAGTAACAGGACAGAGAAACACAGAGAGACAGTCATAGAGAGAGATAGAGAGAGAGAGAAACAGGACAGAGAAATACAGAGAGACAGAGGCAAAGAGTGAGAGAGAGAGAGAGAAATACAGAGAAACAGAGGCAAAGAGAGAGAGAGGAACAGGACAGAGAAACACAGAGAAACAGAGGCAGAAAGAGTGAGAAACCGGACAGAGAAATACAGAGAGACAGAATCATAGAGAGAGAGAGAGAGATAGAGAGAAAGAGAAGCAGGACAGAGAAACACAGAGGCAGATCCAGAGAGAGAGAGAAACAGGACAGAGAAACAGAGGCAGAGAGAGAAGGAAAGAGAGAAACAGGACAGAGTAACACAGAAAGACAGAACAGAGAGAGAGCGAGTTAGAAACAGGACAGAGAAACACAGAGACTGAGGCAGAGAGAGAGAGAGAAACAATAGAGAGAAACACAGAGAGACAGAGGCAGAGAGAGAGAGAGAGAGAAACAGGACAGAGAAACACAGAGACTGAGGCCGAGAGAGAGAGAAACGGGACAGAGAAACACAGAGAGACAGTCATAGAGAGAGATAGAGAGAGAGAGAAACAGGACAGAGAAATACAGAGAGACAGAGGCAAAGAGTGAGAGAGAGAGAGAGAAATACAGAGAAACAGAGGCAAAGAGAGAGAGAGAAACCGGACAGAGAAATACAGAGAGACAGAGTCATAGAGAGAGAGAGAGAGATAGAGAGAGAGAGAAACAGGACAGAGAAATACAGAGAGACAGAGGCAGAGAGTGAGAGAGAGAAATACAGAGAAATAGAGGCAAAGAGAGAGAGAGAAACAGGACAGAGAAACAGAGGCAGAGAGAGAGAGCGAAACAGGACAGAGAAACACTGAGAGACTGAGGCAGAGAGAGGGAGAGAGAGAGAAACAGGACAGAGAAACAGAGGCAGAGAAAGAGAGAGCGATACAGAGAAACAGGACAGAGAAACACAGAGAGGCAGAGAGAGAGGGAGAAACAGGACAGAGAAACAGAGGCAAAGAGATAGACAGAGAGAGAGAGAAACGCGACAGAGAAATACAGAGAAACAGAGGCAGAGAGAGAGAGAAGCAGGACAGAGAAACACAGAGAAACAGAGGCAGAGAGACACAGAGAGACAGAAACAGAGGCAGAGAGAGAGAGAAACAGGACAGAAACAGAGGCACAGAGAGAGACACACACACAGGACAGAGAACATGAGCAGGGAGAGAGAGAGTGAGAAACAACAGAGAACACAAGCAGAGAGAGGGAGAGAGAGAGAGAAAAAGGACAGAGAAATACAGAGAGACAGAGGCAGAGAGTGAGAGAGAGAGAGAGAAATGCAGAGAAACAGAGGCAAAGAGAGAGAGAGAAACAGGACAGAGAAACACAGAGAAACAGAGGCAGAGAGAGAGAGAGAGCGATACAGAGAAACAGGACAGAGAGACAGAGGCAGTGAGAGAGAGAGAGAGAGAGAGAGAGAGAAACAGGACAGAGACATACAGAGACATACAGAGAGACAGAGGCAGAGAGTGAGAGAGAGAGAAATACTGGGAAACAGAGGCAAAGAGAGAGAGTGAAACAGGACAGAGAAACACAGAAGGACAGAGAGAGAGAGAGACAGGACAGAGAAACACAGAGAGAGAGAGAGAAACAGAACAGAGAAACACAGAGAGACAGAGGCAGAGAGAGAGACAGAGAGAAACAGAGAAGAGAAATACACCAAAACAGAGGCAGAGAGAGATAGAGAGAAAGAGAAACAGGACAGAGAAACACAGAGAGACCGAGGCAGAGAGTGAGAGAGAGAGAGAGAGAGAGAGAGAAATACAGAGAAACAGAGGCAGAGAGAGAGAGAGACAGGACAGAGTAACACAAATAGACAGAGAGAGAGAGAAACAGGACAGAGAACTCAAGCAGAGAGAGAGAGTGAGAGAGAGACAGAACAGAGAAACACAGAGAGACAGAGGCAGAGAGAGAGAGAGAAACAGGACAGAGAAACAGAGAGAGAGAGAGAGTGAGAGAGAGAAACAGGACAGAGAAACACAGATAAAAAGAGGCAGAGAGAGAGAGTGAAACAGGACAGAGAAATACAGAAGGACAGAGACAGAGAGAGAGAGAGTGAGAGAGAGACAGGACAGAGAAACACAGAGAGACAGAGAGAAACAGGACAGAGAAACAGAGGCAGAGAGAGAGAGAGCGAAACAGGACAGAGAAACACAGAGACAGAGGCAGAGAGAGAGAGAGAAACAGGACAGAGAAACACAGAAAGACAGAACAGAGAGAGAGCGAGTTAGAAACAGGACAGAAAAACACAGAAAGAGAGGCAGAGAGAGGGAGAGAGAAACAGGACAGAGAAATACAGAGAGAGAGAGTCATAGAGAGTGATAGAGAGAGAGAGAAACAGGACAGAGAAACACAGAGCGATGGAGGCAGAGAGAGAGAGAGAGAGAAACAGGACAGAGAAATACAGAGAGACAGAGTCATAGAGAGAGATGGAGACAGAGAGAAACAGGACAGAGAAATACAGAGAGACAGAGGCAGAGAGTGAGAGTGAGAGAGAGAGAGAGACAGACAGAGAAACAGAGGCAAAGAGAGAGAGAGAAACAGGACAGAGAAAGACAGAGAGACAGAGGCAGAGAGAGAGAGAAACAGGACAGAGAAACAGAGGCAGAGAGAGAGAGAGCGAAACAGGACAGAGAAACACAGAGACAGAGGTAGAGAGAGAGAAACGGGACAGAGAAAAACAGAGAAACAGAGGCAGAGAGAGGGAGAGAGAGAGAAACAGGACAGAGAAACACAGACAGACAGAGTCATAGAGAGAGAGAGAGAGATAGAGAGAAAGAGAAGCAGGACAGAGAAACACAGAGGCAGATCCAGAGAGAGAGAGAAACAGGACAGAGAAACAGAGGCAGAGAGAGAGAGAAAGAGAGAAACAGGACAGAGTAACACAGAAAGACAGAACAGAGAGAGAGCGAGTTAGAAACAGGACAGAGTAACACAGAGACTGAAGCAGAGAGAGAGAGATAAACAATAGAGAGAAACACAGAGAGACAGAGGCAGAGAGAGAGAAACAGGACAGAGAAATACAGAGAGACTGAGTCATAGAGAGAGATAGAGAGAGAGAGAAACAGGACAGAGAAACACAGAGACTGAGGCAGAGAGAGAGAGAGAAACAGGACAGAGAAACACAGAGAGACAGTCATAGAGAGAGAGAGAGAGAGAGAGAAACAGGACAGAGAAATACAGAGGCAGAGAGATAGAGAGAGAGAGAAACGCGACAGAGAAATACAGAGAAACAGAGGCAGAGAGAGAGAGAAGCAGGACAGAGAAACACAGAGAAACAGAGGCAGAGAGACACAGAGAGACAGAAACAGAGGCAGAGAGAGAGAGAAACAGGACAGAGAAACAGAGGCACAGAGAGAGACACACACACAGGACAGAAAACATGAGCAGGGAGAGAGAGAGTGAGAAACAACAGAGAACACAAGCAGAGAGAGGGAGAGAGAGAGAGAAAAAGGACAGAGAAATACAGAGAGACAGAGGCAGAGAGTGAGAGAGAGAGAGAGAGAAATACAGAGAAACAGAGGCAAAGAGAGAGAGAGAAACAGGACAGAGAAACACAGAGAAACAGAGGCAGAGAGAGAGAGAGAGCGATACAGAGAAACAGGACAGAGAGACAGAGGCAGTGAGAGAGAGAGAGAGAGAGAGAAACAGGACAGAGAAATACAGAGAGACAGAGGCAGAGAGTGAGAGAGAGAGAGAGAAATACTGGGAAACAGAGGCAAAGAGAGAGAGTGAAACAGGACAGAGAAACACAGAAGGACAGAGAGAGAGAGAGAGAGAGAGACAGGACAGAGAAACACAGAGAGAGAGAAACAGAACAGAGAAACACAGAGAGACAGAGGCAGAGAGAGAGACAGAGAGAAACAGAGAAGAGAAATACACAAAAACAGAGGCAGAGAGAGATAGAGAGAAAGAGAAACAGGACAGAGAAACACAGAGAGACCGAGGCAGAGAGTGAGAGAGAGAGAGAGAGAAATACAGAGAAACAGAGGCAGAGAGAGAGAGAAACAGGACAGAGAAACATAGAGAGACAGAAGCAGAGAGAGAGAGAGAGAGGGAGAGACAGGACAGAGTAACACAAATAGACAGAGAGAGAGAGAGAGAGAAACAGGACAGAGAACTCAAGCAGAGAGAGAGAGTGAGAGAGAGACAGGACAGAGAAACACAGAGAGACACAGAGAGTGAGAGAGAAACAGAACAGAGAAACACAGAGACAGAGGCAGAGAGAGAGAGAGAAACAGGACAGAGAAACACAGAGACAGAGGCAGAGAGAGAGAGAGTGAGAGAGAGAAACAGGACAGAGAAACACAGATAAAAAGAGGCAGAGAGAGAGAGTGAAACAGGACAGAGAAATACAGAAGGACAGAGACAGAGAGAGAGAGAGTGAGTGAGAGACAGGACAGAGAAACACAGAGAGACAGAGAGAAACAGGACAGAGAAACAGAGGCAGAGAGAGAGAGAGCGAAACAGGACAGAGAAACACAGAGACAGAGGCAGAGAGAGAGAGAGAAACAGGACAGAGTATCACAGAAAGACAGAACAGAGAGAGAGCGAGTTAGAAACAGGACAGAAAAACAGAGAGACTGAGGCAGAGAGAGGGAGAGAGAAACAGGACAGAGAAATACAGAGAGAGAGAGTCATAGAGAGTGATAGAGAGAGAGAGAAACAGGACAGAGAAACACAGAGCGACAGAGGCAGAGAGAGAGAGAGAGAGACAGGACAGAGAAATACAGAGAGACAGAGTCATAGAGAGAGATAGAGACAGAGAGAAACAGGACAGAGAAATACAGAGAGACAGAGGCAGAGAGTGAGAGAGAGAGAGAGACATACAGAGAAACAGAGGCAAAGAGAGAGAGAGAAACAGGACAGAGAAAGACAGAGAGACAGAGGCAGAGAGAGAGAGAAACAGGACAGAGAAACAGAGGCAGAGAGAGAGAGAGCGAAACAGGACAGAGAAACACAGAGAGACAGAGGTAGAGAGAGAGAAACGGGACAGAGAAAAACAGAGAAACAGAGGCAGAGAGAGGGAGAGAGAGAGAAACAGGACAGAGAAACACAGACAGACAGAGTCATAGAGAGAGAGAGAGAGATAGAGAGAAAGAGAAGCAGGACAGAGAAACACAGAGGCAGATCCAGAGAGAGAGAGAAACAGGACAGAGAAACAGAGGCAGAGAGAGAGAGAAAGAGAGAAACAGGACAGAGTAACACAGAAAGACAGAACAGAGAGAGAGCGAGTTAGAAACAGGACAGAGAAACACAGAGACTGAAGCAGAGAGAGAGAGAGAAACAATAGAGAGAAACACAGAGAGACAGAGGCAGAGAGAGAGAGAGAGAGAAACAGGACAGAGAAATACAGAGAGACTGTGTCATAGAGAGAGATCGAGAGAGAGAGAAACAGGACAGAGAAACACAGAGAGTCAGAGGCAAAGAGTGAGAGAGAGAGAGAGAGAAATACAGAGAAACAGAGGCAAAGAGAGAGAGAGAAACAGGACAGAGAAACACAGAGAAACAGAGGCAGAGAGAGTGAGAAACCGGACAGAGAAATACAGAGAGACAGAGTCATAGAGAGAGAGAGAGAGAGAGAGAGAGAGAAACAGGACAGAGAAATACTGAGAGACAGAGGCAGAGAGTGAGAGAGAGAGAGAGAAATACAGAGAAACAGAGGCAGAGAGAGAGAGCGAAACAGGACAGAGAAACACAGAGAGACTGAGGCAGAGAGAGGGAGAGAGAGAGAAACAGGACAGAGAATCACAGAGACAGAGGCAGAGAGAAGGCGAGAAACAGGACAGAGAAACACAGAGAGACAGAGGCAGAGAGAGAGAGAGAGAAACAGGACAGAGAAATACGGAGAGACAGAGGCAGAGAGTGAGAGAGAGAGAGAGAAATACAGAGAAACAGAGGCAAAGAGAGAGAGAGAAACAGGACAGAGAAACAGAGGCAGAGAAAGAGAGAGCGATACAGAGAAACAGGACAGAGAAACAGAGAGGCAGAGAGAGAGGGAGAAACAGGACAGAGAAACAGAGGCAGAGAGATAGACAGAGAGAGAGAAACGCGACAGAGAAATACAGAGAAACAGAGGCAGAGAGAGAGAGAAGCAGGACAGAGAAACACAGAGAAACAGAGGCAGAGAGACACAGAGAGACAGAAACAGAGGCAGAGAGAGAGAGAAACAGGACAGAGAAACAGAGGCACAGAGAGAGACACACACACAGGACAGAGAACATGAGCAGGGAGAGAGAGAGTGAGAAACAACAGAGAACACAAGCGGAGAGAGAGAGAGAGAAAAAGGACAGAGAAATACAGAGAGACAGAGGCAGAGAGTGAGAGAGAGAGAGAGAAATACAGAGAAACAGAGGCAAAGAGAGAGAGAGAAACAGGACAGAGAAACACAGAGAAACAGAGGCAGAGAGAGAGAGAGAGCGATACAGAGAAACAGGACAGAGAGACAGAGGCAGTGAGAGAGAGAGAGAGAGAGAAACAGGACAGAGAAATACAGAGAGACAGAGGCAGAGAGTGAGAGAGAGAGAGAGAAATACTGGGAAACAGAGGCAAAGAGAGAGAGTGAAACAGGACAGAGAAACACAGAAGGACAGAGAGAGAGAGAGAGAGACAGGACAGAGAAACACAGAGAGAGAGAGAGAAACAGAACAGAGAAACACAGAGAGACAGAGGCAGAGAGAGAGACAGAGAGAAACAGAGCAGAGAAATACACAAAAACAGAGGCAGAGAGAGATAGAGAGAAAGAGAAACAGGACAGAGAAACACAGAGAGACCGAGGCAGAGAGTGAGAGAGAGAGAGAGAGAAATACAGAGAAACAGAGGCAGAGAGAGAGAGAAACAGGACAGAGAAACATAGAGAGACAGAAGCAGAGAGACAGAGAGAGAGGGAGAGACAGGACAGAGTAACACAAATAGACAGAGAGAGAGAGAGAGAGAGAGAGAGAGAAAAAGGACAGAGAACTCAAGGAGAGAGAGAGAGTGAGAGAGAGACAGGACAGAGAAACACAGAGAGACACAGAGAGTGAGAGAGAAACAGAACAGAGAAACACAGAGAGACAGAGGCAGAGAGAGAGAGAGAAACAGGACAGAGAAACAGAGAGAGAGAGAGAGTGAGAGAGAGAAACAGGACAGAGAAACACAGATAAAAAGAGGCAGAGAGAGAGAGAGAGTGAAACAGGACAGAGAAATACAGAAGGACAGAGACAGAGAGAGAGAGAGTGAGAGAGAGACAGGACAGAGAAACACAGAGAGACAGAGAGAAACAGGACAGAGAAACAGAGGCAGAGAGAGAGAGAGCGAAACAGGACAGAGAAACACAGAGACAGAGGCAGAGAGAGAGAGAGAGACAGAGAGAAACAGGACAGAGAAATACAGAGAGACAGAGGCAGAGAGAGAGAGAGAGACATACAGAGAAACAGAGGCAAAGAGAGAGAGAGAAACAGGACAGAGAAAGACAGAGAAACAGAGGCAAAGAGAGAGAGAGAAACAGGACAGAGAAAGACAGAGAGACAGAGGCAGAGAGAGAGAGAAACAGGACAGAGAAACAGAGACAGAGGTAGAGAGAGAGAAACGGGACAGAGAAAAACAGAGAAACAGAGGCAGAGAGAGGGAGAGAGAGAGAAACAGGACAGAGAAACACAGACAGACAGAGTCAGAGAGAGAGAGAGAGAAAGAGAAGCAGGACAGAGAAACAGAGGCAGAGAGAGGGAGAGAGAGAGAAACAGGACAGAGTAACACAGAAAGACAGAACAGAGAGAGAGCGAGTTAGAAACAGGACAGAGAAACACAGAGACTGAAGCAGAGAGAGAGAGAGAAACAATAGAGAGAAACACAGAGAGACAGAGGCAGAGAGAGAGAGAGAGAAACAGGACAGAGAAATACAGAGAGACTGAGTCATAGAGAGAGATAGAGAGAGAGAGAAACAGGACAGAGAAACACAGAGACTGAGGCCGAGAGAGAGAGAGAAACAGGACAGAGAAACACAGAGAGACAGAGGCAAAGAGTGAGAGAGAGAGAGAGAAATACAGAGAAACAGAGGCAAAGAGAGAGAGAGAAACCGGACAGAGAAATACAGAGAGACAGAGTCATAGAGAGAGAGAGAGAGAGAGAGAGAGAGAGAAACAGGACAGAGAAATACAGAGAGACAGAGGCAGAGAGTGAGAGAGAGAGAGAGAAATACAGAGAAATAGAGGCAAAGAGAGAGAGAGAAACAGGACAGAGAAACAGAGGCACAGAGAGAGAGCGAAACAGGACAGAGAAACACAGAGAGACTGAGGCAGAGAGAGGGAGAGAGAGAGAAACAGGACAGAGAAACACAGAAACAGAGGCAGAGAGAAGGCGAGAAACAGGACAGAGAAACACAGAGAGACAGAGGCAGAGAGAGAGAAACAGGACAGAGAAATACGGAGAGACAGAGGCAGAGAGTGAGAGAGAGAGAGAGAAATACAGAGAAATACAGGCAAAGAGAGAGAGAGAAACAGGACAGAGAAACAGAGGCAGAGAAAGAGAGAGCGATACAGAGAAACAGGACAGAGAAACACAGAGAGGCAGAGAGAGAGGGAGAAACAGGACAGAGAAACAGAGGCAGAGAGATAGACAGAGAGAGAGAGAAACGCGACAGAGAAATACAGAGAAACAGAGGCAGAGAGAGAGAGAAGCAGGACAGAGAAACACAGAGAAACAGAGGCAGAGAGACACAGAGAGACAGAAACAGAGGCAGAGAGAGAGAGAAACAGGACAGAGAAGCAGAGGCACAGAGGCACACATACAGGACAGAGAACATGAGCAGGGAGAGAGAGAGTGAGAAACAACAGAGAACACAAGCAGAGAGAGGGAGAGAGAGAGAGAAAAAGGACAGAGAAATACAGAGAGACAGAGGCAAAGAGAGAGAGAGAAACAGGACAGAGAAACACAGAGAAACAGAGGCAGAGAGAGAGAGAGAGCGATACAGAGAAACAGGACAGAGAGACAGAGGCAGTGAGAGAGAGAGAGAGAGAGAGAAACAGGACAGAGAAATACAGAGAGACAGAGGCAGAGAGTGAGAGAGAGAGAGAGAAATACAGAGAGACAGAGGCAAAGAGAGAGAGAGAAACAGGACAGAGAAACACAGAGAAACAGAGGCAGAGAGAGAGAGAGAGCGATACAGAGAAACAGGACAGAGAGACAGAGGCAGTGAGAGAGAGAGAGAGAGAGAGAAACAGGACAGAGAAATACAGAGAGACAGAGGCAGAGAGTGAGAGAGAGAGAGAGAAATACTGGGAAACAGAGGCAAAGAGAGAGAGTGAAACAGGACAGAGAAACACAGAAGGACAGAGAGAGAGAGAGACAGGACAGAGAAACACAGAGAGAGAGAGAGAAACAGAACAGAGAAACACAGAGAGACAGAGGCAGAGAGAGAGACAGAGAGAAACAGAGAAGAGAAATACACAAAAACAGAGGCAGAGAGTGAGAGAGAGAGAAATACTGGGAAACAGAGGCAAAGAGAGAGAGTGAAACAGGACAGAGAAACACAGAAGGACAAAGAGAGAGAGAGAGAGAGAGAGACAGGACAGAGAAACGCAGAGAGAGAGAGAGAAACAGAACAGAGAAACACAGAGAGACAGAGGCAGAGAGAGAGACAGAGAGAAACAGAGCAGAGAAATACACAAAAACAGAGGCAGAGAGAGATAGAGAGAAAGAGAAACAGGACAGAGAAACACAGAGAGACCGAGGCAGAGTGTGAGAGAGAGAGAGAGAAATACAGAGAAACAGAGGCAGAGAGAGAGAGAAACAGGACAGAGAAACATAGAGAGACAGAAGGAGAGGGAGAGACAGGACAGAGTAACACAAATAGACAGAGAGAGAGAGAGAGAGAGAGAAACAGGACAGAGAACTCAAGCAGAGAGAGAGAGTGAGAGAGAAACAGAACAGAGAAACAGAGAGAGAGAGAGAGTGAGAGAGAGAAACAGGACAGAGAAACACAGATAAAAAGAGGCAGAGAGAGAGATAGTGAAACAGGACAGAGAAATACAGAGACTGAGGCAGAGAGAGAGAGAGAAACAGGACAGAGAAACAGAGGCAGAGAGAGAGAGAAAGAGAGAAACAGGACAGAGTAACACAGAAAGACAGAACAGAGAGAGAGCGAGTTAGAAAGAGGACAGAGAAACACAGAGACTGAAGCAGAGAGAGAGAGAGAAACAATAGAGAGAAACACAGAGAGACAGAGGCAGAGAGAGAGAGAGAGAGAGAAACAGGACAGAGAAACACAGATAAAAAGAGGCAGAGAGAGAGAGTGAAACAGGACAGAGAAATACAGAAGGACAGAGACAGAGAGAGAGAGAGTGAGAGAGAGACAGGACAGAGAAACACAGAGCGAAACAGGACAGAGAAACAGAGGCAGAGAGAGAGAGAGCGAAACAGGACAGAGAAACACAGAGAAACAGAGGCAGAGAGAGAGAGAGCGATACAGAGAAACAGGACAGAGAGACAGAGGCAGTGAGAGAGAAATACAGAGACAGAGAGAGAGAAAGAGAAAGAAACAGAACAGAGAAACACAGAGAGACAGAGGCAGTGAGAGAGAGAGAGAAACAGGACAGAGAAATACAGAGAGACAGAGTCATAGAGAGAGATAGAGAGAGAGAGAAACAGGACAGAGAAATACAGAGAGACAGAGGCAGAGAGTGAGAGAGAGAGAGAGAAATACAGAGAAACAGAGGCAAAGAGAGAGAGAGAGCGAAACAGGACAGAGAAACACAGAGAGACAGAGGTAGAGAGAGAGAAACAGGACAGAGAAACACAGAGAAACAGAGGCAGAGAGAGAGAGAAACAGGACAGAGAAATACAGAGAGACAGAGGCAGAGAGTGAGAGAGAGAGAGAGAAATACAGAGAAACAGAGGCAAAGAGAGAGAGAGAAACAGGACAGAGAAACAGAGGCAGAGAGAGAGAGAGCGAAACAGGACAGAGAAACACAGAGAGACTGAGGCAGAGAGAGGGAGAGAGAGAGAAACAGGACAGAGAAACACAGAGAGACAGAGTCATAGAGAGAGAGAGAAACAGGACAGAGGAATACGGAGAGACAGAGGCAGAGAGTGAGAGAGAGAGAAATACAGAGAAACAGAGGCAAAGAGAGAGAGAGAGAAACAGGACAGAGAACACAAGCAGAGAGAGGGAGAGAGAGAGAGAGAAACAACAGAGAACACAAGCAGAGAGAGGGAGAGAGAGAGAGAAACAGGACAGAGAAACACAGAGGCAGAGAGAGAGAGAGAGAAACACAGAGAAACAGAGGCAGAGAGAGAGAGAGCGAGACAGAGACAGAGGCAGTGAGAGAGAGAGACAGAGAGAGAGAGAGAAATAGAACAGAGAGGCAGAGAGTCAGAGCGAGAAATACAGAGAAACAGAGGCAGAGAGACAGAGACAGAGGCAGAGAGAGAGAGAAACAGGAGAGAAACAGAGGCAGAGAGAGAGAGAGAAACAGGACAGAGAAATACAGAGAAACAGAGGCAGAGAGAGATAGAGAGAAAGAGAAATAGGACAGAGTAACACTGAGAGACAGAGGCAGTGAGTGAGAAAGAGAGAGAGAGAAATACAGAGAAACAGAGGCAGAGAGAGAGAGAGAGAGAAACAGGACTGAGAAACACAGAGACAGAGAGAGAGAGAGAAAAAGGAGAGAGAGAACAGGAAAGAGAAACACAGAGACACAGAGAGAGAGAAACAGGACAGAGTAACACAGATAGAGAGAGAGAGAGAGAGAAATAGGACAGAGAACACAAGCAAGAGAGGCAGAGAGAGAGAGAGAGAGAAACAGAACAGAGAAACACAGAAGGACAGAGACAGAGAGAGAGAGATGAGAGAGAGACAGGACAGAGAAACACAGAGAGACAGAGAGAAACAGAACAGAGAAACACAGAGAGACAGAGGCAGAGAGAGAGAGAGAGAGAGAAACAGGGCAGAGAAACACGGAGAGACAGAGAGAGAGAGAGAGAGAAACAGGACACAGAAACACAGATAGACTGAGGCAGAGAGAGAGAGAGAAACAGGACAGAGAAACGCAGAGAGAGAGAGAGAAACAGGATAGAGAAACACAGAGAGACAGAGGCAGAGAGAGAGAGAAACAGGACAGAGAAATACAGAGCGACAGAAGCAGAGAGAGAGAAACAGGACAGAGAAATATAGAGAGAGAGAGATAGAGAGAGAGTGAAATACAGAGAAAAAGAGGCAAAGAGAGAGAGAGAAACAGGACAGAGAAACACAGAGAGGCAGAGAGAGAGAGAGAAACAGGACAGAGAAACAGCGGCAGAGAGAGAGACACACACACAGGACAAAGAACAAAATCAGAGAGAAGGAGAGAGAAAGAGAGAAACAACAGAGAACACAAGCAGGGAGAGAGAGAGAGAAACAGGACAGAGAAACTCAGAGAGACAGAGACAGAGAGATAGACAGAGAGAGAGAGAAACGCGACAGAGAAATACAGAGAAACAGAGGCAGAGAGAGAGAGAGAAACAGGACAGAGAAACTCAGAGAGGCAGAGAGAGTGAGAGAGCGATACAGAGAAACAGGACAGAGAGACAGAGGCAGTGAGAGAGAGAGAGAAATACAGAGAGAGAGAGAGAGAAACAGGACAGAGAAACACAGAGAGAGAGAGAGAGAGAAACAGGACAGAGAAATACAGAGAAACAGAGGCGGAGAGAGATAGAGAGAAAGAGAAACAGGACAGAGAATTACAGAGAGACAGAAGCTGAGAGAGAGAGAACAGGAAAAAGAAACACAGAGAGACAGAGATTGAGAGGGAGAGACAGGACAGAGTAACACAGATAGTCAGAGAGAGAGAGAAACAGGACAGAGAAAACAAAAAGAGAGTGACAGAGAGAAACAGGACAGAAACACAGAGAGACAGAGGCAGAGAGAGAGAGAGAAACAGGACAGAGAAACACAGAGAGACAGAGACAGAGAGAGGCAGAGAGAGAGAGAGAAACAGGACAGAGAAACACAGACAGAGGCAGAGAGAGAGAGAGAAACAGGACAGAGAAACAGCGGCAGAGAGAGAGACACACACACAGGACAAAGAACAAAAGCAGAGAGAAGGAGTGAGAGAGAGAGAAACAACAGAGAACACAAGCAGGGAGAGAGAGAGAGAGAAACAGGACAGAGAAATACAGAAAGACAGAACAGAGAGAGAGAGAGAAACAGGACACAGAAACACAGAGAGGCAGAGAGAGAGAGAAATACAGAGAAACAGAGGCAGAGAGAGAGAGAGAGAGAGCGATACAGAGAAACAGGACAGAGAGACAGAGGCAGACAGAGAGACAGAGAGAGAGAGAGAGAGAGAGAAACAGGACAGAGAAATACAGAGAAACAGAGGCGGAGAGAGAGAGAGAGAGAGAACAGGAAAAAGAAACACAGAGACACAGAGATTGAGAGGGAGAGACAGGACAGAGTAACACAGATAGACAGAGAGAGAGAGAGAGAGAAACAGGACAGAGAAGACAAAAAGAGAGTGATAGAGAGAAACAGGACAGAAACACAGAGAAAAAGAGACAGAGAGAGAGAGACAGAGAGTGATAGAGATACAGAACAGAGAAACACAGAGAAGGAGGCAGAGAAAGAGAGAGAGAGAGAGACAGGACAGAGAAATATAGAGAGAGAGAGAAACAGGACAGAGAAATACAGAGAAACAGAGGCAAAGAGAGAGAGAGAAACAGGACAGAGAAACAGAGGCAGAGAGAGAGAGCGAAACAGGACAGAGAAACACAGAGATACAGAGACAGAGAGAGGCAGAGAGAGAGAGAGAAACAGGACAGAGAAACACAGAGAGACAGAGGCAGAGAGAGAGAGAAACAGGACAGAGAAACAGAGGCAGAGAGAGAGAGACACACACAGGACAGAGAACAAAAGCAGAGAGAGGGAGAGAGAGAGAGAAACAGGACAGAGAAACTCAGAGAGACAGAGACACAGAGAGAGAGAAACGCGACCGAGAAATACAGAGAAACAGAGGCAGAGAGAGAGAGAGAGAAACAGGACACAGAAACACAGAGAGACAGAGGCAGAGAGAGAAATACAGAGAAACAGAGGCAGAGAGAGAGAGCGATACAGAGAAACAGGACAGAGAGACAGAGGCAGTGAGAGAGAGAGTAAGACAGAGAGACAGACAGAGAAACAGGATAGAGAAATAAAGAGAAACAGAGGCAGAGAGAGAGAGAGAGAGAAACAGGACAGAGAAATACAGAGAGACAGAGGCACAGAGAGAGAGAGAGAGAAATACAGAGAAACAGAGGCAGAGAGAGAGAGAGAAACAGGACAGAGAAACACAAAGAGACAGAATCAGAGAGAGAGAGAGAAACAGGACAGAGAAATACAGAGAGACAGAGGCAGAGAGAGAGAAACAGGACAGAGAAACACAGAGAGGCAGAGAGAGAGAAAGATTAACAGGACAGAGAAATACAGAGAGACAGAGGCACAGAGAGAGAGAGAGAAATACAGAGAAACAGAGGCAGAGAGAGAGAGAGAAACAGGACAGAGAAACACAAAGAGACAGAAGCAGAGAGAGAGAGAGAGAAACAGGACAGAGAAATACAGAGAGACAGAGGCAGAGAGAGAGAAACAGGACAGAGAAACACAGAGAGGCAGAGAGAGAGAAAGATTAACAGGACAGAGAAATAAAGAGAGACGGGCACAGAGATAGAGAGAGAAACAGGACAGAGAAACAGAGGCAGAGAGAGAGAGAGAGCGAGACAGGACAGAAACACAGAGAAAAAGAGGCAGAGAGAGAGAGACAGAAAGAGAGAGAGAGAGACAGGACAGAGAGACACAGAGTGAGAGAGAAACTGAACAGAGAAACACAGAGACAGAGGCAGAGAGAGAGAAACAGGAGAGAAACGGAGGCAGAGAGAGAGAGAAAAACAGGACAGAGAAATTCAGAGAAACAGAGGCAGAGAGAGATAGAGAGAAAGAGAAACAGGACAGAGAAACACAGAGAGACAGAGAGAGAGAGAGAAAAAGGAGAGAGAGAAACAGAGGCAGAGAGAGAGAGAGAGAAACAGGACAGAGTAACACAGATAGACAGAGAGAGAGAGAGAGAGAGAGAGAGAGAGAGAGAGAAACAGGACAGAGAACACAAGCAGAGAGAGATAGAGAGAAACAGGACAGAGAAAAAGAGGCAGAGAGAGAGAGAGAGTCAAATAGGACAGAGAAACACAGAAGGACAGAGACAGAGACAGAGAGAGTGAGAGAGTGACAGGACAGAGAAACACAGAGAGACACTGAGAGACAGAGAGAAACAGAACAGAGAGACAGAGAGAGAGAGAGAGAGAGAGAAACAGGGCAGAGAAACACAGAGACAGAGGCAGAGAGAGAGAGAAACAGGACAGAGAAACACAGAGACAGAGGCAGAGAGAGAGAGAGAGAGCGAAACAGGACAGAGAAACACAGAGGCAGAGAGAGAGAGAAACAGGACAGAAAAACAGAGGCAGAGAGAGAGAGCCAAACAGGACAGAGAAACACAGAGAGGCAGAGACAGACAAAGGCAGAGAGAGGGAGAGAGAAACAGGACAGAGAAACACAAAGAGACAGAAGCAGAGAGAGAGAGAGAGAGAGAAACAGGACAGAGAAATACAGAGAGACAGAGGCAGAGAGAGAGAAACAGGACAGAGAAACACAGAAAGGCAGAGAGAGAGAAAGATTAACAGGACAGAGAAATAAAGAGAGACAGGCACAGAGAGAGAGAGAAACAGGACAGAGAAACAAAAAGAGACAGAAGCAGAGAGAGAGAGAGAGAGAAACAGGACAGTGAAACAGAGGCAGAGAGAGAGAGAGAGAGAGAGACAGGACAGAAACACAGAGAAAAAGAGGCAGAGAGAGAGAGACAGAGAGAGAGAGAGACAGGACAGAGCGACACAGAGTGAGAGAGAAACAGAACAGAGAAACACAGAGACAGAGGCAGAGAGAGAGAGAAACAGGAGAGAAACAGAGGCAGAGAGAGAGAGAGAAAAACAGGACAGAGAAACAGAGGCAGAGAGAGATAGACAGAAAGAGAAACAGGACAGAGAAACACAGAGAGACTGAGAGAGAGAGAGAAAAAGGAAAGAGAAACAGAGTCAGAGAGAGAGAGAGAAACAGGACAGAGAACACAAGCAGAGAGAGATAGAGAGAAACAGGACAAAGAAACACAGAGAGAGAAACAGGACAGAGAAAAAGAGGCAGAGAGAGAGAGAGAGTGAAACAGGACAGAGAAACACAGAAGGACAGAGACAGAGAGAGAGAGAGAGAGAGAGAGTGACAGGACAGAGAAACACAAAGAGACACTGAGAGACAGAGAGAAACAGAACAGAGAGACAGAGAGAGAGAGAGAAACAGGACAGAGAAACACAGAGACAGAGGCAGAGAGAGAGAGAGAGCGAAACAGGACAGAGAAACACTGAGGCAGAGAGAGAGAGAAACAGGACAGAGAAACAGAGGCAGAGAGAGAGAGCCAAACAGGACAGAGAAACACAGAGAGACTGAGCCAGAGAGAGAGAGAGAAACAGGACAGAGAAACACAGAAAGAGAGGCAGAGAGAGAGTAACAGGACAGAGAAATACAGAGGCAGAGAGAGAGAGAAATACAGAGAAACAGAGGCAGAGAAACACAGAGCGAGAGAGAGAGAGAAACAGGACAGAGAAATCCAGAGAAACAGAGGCAGAGGGAGAGAGAAACAGGGCAGAGAAGCACAGAGAGACAGAAGCAGAGAGAGAGAGAGAGAACAGGAAAGAGAAACAGAGAGAGAGAGAGAGACAGGACAGAGTAACACAGATAGACAGAGAGAGAGAGAGAGAGAAACTGGACAGAGAAACGCAGAGAGAGAGAGAGAGAGAGAAACAGGACAGAGAAACACAGAGAGAGGCAGAGCGAGCGAGAGAGAGAAACAGGGCAGATAAACACAGAGCGACCGAGGCAGAGAGAGAGAGAAACAGGACAGAGAAACGCAGAGAGAGAGAGAGAGAGAGAAACAGGACAGAGAAACACAGAGAGAGGCAGAGATAGAGAGAGCGAGATAAACAGGACAGAGAAACACAAAGACAGAGACAGATAGCGGCAGAGAGAGAGAGAGAGAAACAGGACAGAGAAACACAGAAAGAGAGGCAGAGAGAGAGAGAGAGAGAAACAGGGCCGAGAAACACAGAGCGACAGAGGCAGCGATAGAGAGAGAGAGAGAGAGAAACAGGACAGAGAAACACAGAGAGAGAGGCAGAGCGAGCGAGAGAGAGAAACAGGGCAGATAAACACAGAGAGACAGGCAGAGAGAGAGAGAGTAACAGGTCAGAGAAACACAAAGACAGAACAGAGAGAGAGAGAGTTAGAAACAGGACAGAGAAACACAGAAAGAGAGGCAGAGAGAGAGAGAAACAGGACAGAGAAACACAGAGAGAGAGAGGCAGAGCAAGAGAGAGAGAGAAACAGGGCAGAGAAACACAGAGCGACAGAGGCAGAGAGAGAGAGAGGGAGAGAAACAGGACAGCGAAACACAGAGAGGCAGAGAGAGAGAGAAACAGGACAGAGAAACACAGAGAGAGAGGCAGAGCGAGCGAGAGAGAGAAACAGGGCAGATAAACACAGAGAGACTGAGGCAGAGAGAGGGAGAGAGAGAGAAACAGGGCAGATAAACACAGAGAGAGAGAGGCAGAGCGAGCGAGAGAGAGAAACAGGGCAGATAAACACAGAGAGACTGAGGCAGAGAGAGGGAGAGAGAGAGAAACAGGGCAGATAAACACAGAGCGACAGAGGCAGAGAGGGAGAGAAACAGGACAGAGAAACACAGAAAGGCAGAGAGGGAGAGAGAGAGAAACAGGACAGAGAAACGCAGAGAGAGAGAGAGAGAGAGAGAGAGAGAAACAGGACAGAGAAACAGAGAGAGGCAGAGATAGAGAGAGAGAGATAAACAGGACAGAGAAACACAAAGACAGGGACAGAGAGCGGCAGAGAGAGAGAGATAGAAATAGAACAGAGAAACACAGAGAGACAGAGGCAGAGAGAGAGAGAGAGAGAAACAGGGCCGAGAAACACAGAGCGACAGAGGCAGCGATAGAGAGAGAGAGAGAGAGAAACAGGACAGAGAAACACAGAGAGGCAGAGAGAAAGAGAGAAACAGGACAGAGAAACACAGAGAGGCAGAGATAGAGAGAGAGAGAAACAGGACAGCGTAACAGAGAGAGAGGCAGAGGCATAGAGAGAAGCGGAGAGGCAGAAGAAGTCAGAGAGAGATCGAAAGACAGAGGGAGACAGAGGCACAGAGAGGGGCATAGGGAGAAGCAGAGACAGACGAAAAATCAGAGACAGTGTAACAGAGAAAGACAGGGAGTGACAGAAAGAAACAGAGACACAGAAAGACAGAGAGAGCCTTGGAGGCAAAGGGAGAGACAAGGGGGAACAGAGAGCGAGAGAGAAAAGAGAGACAGAGATGCAGAGAAAGCAGAGTGAGACAGGAGAGAGAGAGAGAGAAAGAAAGAGAGGTAGAGAGAGAGAGAGACTGGAAGTAGGAGAGGCAGAGAGAAACAAACAGACAGAGAAAGAGAGAGACAGAGAGAGAGAGAGTAAGAGAGACCGAGAAGGAAAGACAGTAGCAGGGATAGAGACGCATATATGTCGAGAGAGAGTGAAAGGGAGGGAGGGAACACCAATTGTCGTTGTTTGTTGGGAAAGATGATAACTGCACTGACAAACAAATCACCTTCGGTGAATAGGAGAGGGAGCAGTCCCCTCGACCTTTGGCTGCATTGACCTCCATCTTTATGCGGCGCACACATCACCCCGCAATTGAATCGAGGAGACTGAGACAGAAACTTAACTTTCTTCAGTCCACCCCGGCAACCTCTTTCAAGTGCTTTGTACTTTATTCCTGAGTGGAATTAACTATCCTCATGTCAAATTGCCGCCGAAATCGATAATAATATCTTTACAAAGAGGGATATTCTTCTTTGAGAACAGCTTCTGAAAAATGGAAAATTTAGTCGAAATTGATTCATTACTTGGCACTTTATAGGGCGATATGGTTATTGATCGAGGTCTGTCACATCCCATCACATTTAATCGAAGTTGAAGGCGCTGTCGATTGGGGTATTTTTCATAATTCTAAGGCGGCTGACTGCCACAGACAGCGATCAGAGAGACAGAGAAATGAGAGGGAATGAGAGCGGGCAACAGAAAGAGGGAAAGATAAATAGAGGGAGACATAGAGAGGGAGAGAGAAATAGAGAGAGGGAAAGAGAGATAAAGGGAAAGAGAGATAGAGAGAAATTTTGAGAGGGAAATAGAGCGGGAAATAGAGAGAGGGAAGAGAAATAGAGAGAGGGAAAGAGAGATAGAGAGAGAAATTTTGAGAGGGAGAGAGGGAAATAGAGCGGGAAATAGAGAGAGGGAAGAGAAATAGAGAGGGAAAGGGGGAGAGAAATAGAGAGAGGGAGGGAGAGAGGGAAATAGAGCGGGAAAGAGAAAGGGAGAGAGAGAAATAAAGAGAGAAAGAGAGAGAGGGAGAGAGAAAGAGAGAGGGAAAGAGAAAGGGAGAGAGAAATAGAGAGAGGGAAAGAGAGATAAAGGGAAAGAGAGATAGAGAGATAAATTTTGAGAGGGAGTGAGGGAAATAGAGCGGGAAATAGAGAGAGGGAAGAGAAATAGAGACAGGGAAAGGGGAGAGAAATAGAGAGAAGGAGGGAGAGAGGGAAATAGAGCGGGAAAGGGAGAGAGAGAAATAAAGAGAGGGGGAGAGAGAGAAGGAGAGAGAGAAGGAAAGAGAGAGGGAAAGAGAAAGAGAGAGGGAAAGAGAACTAAATAGAAAGAGATAGAGAGAGGGAGAGAGACATAGAGAGAGGGAAAGAGAAATAAAGGGAAAGAGATAGAGAGGGAAAGAGAAATAAAGGGAAAGAGAGATAGAGAGAGGACGAGAGAAATAGAGAGAGGGAAAGATAAATAGAGGGAGATAGAGAGTGGGAAATAGAGATGGAAAGAGAAAGGGAGAGAGAAATGGCGAGGGAGAGAGATAAGAAAAGGGGAAATAGAGAGTGGGAAAGAGAGAGAGAAGAGAAATAGAGAAAGGGGAGAGGAATAGAGAGAGGGAAAGAGAAATGGAAGGAGAGAGCAATAGAGAGGAAAGATAGAGAGAGGGAGAGAGAAATAGAGAGAGAGAAATAGAGGGAAAGAGAGATAGAGAGAAGGAGAGAGGTAGAGAGAAAGGGAAATAAAGAGTGGGGATTAGTGAGAGGGAAAGCAAAATAGAGAAAGGGAATGAGAAATAGAGAGAGGGAAACAGATAGAGAGAGTAAGTCAGAAATAAAGAGAGATAGAGTGAGGGAGAGGCAAATAGTGAGAAGAAAAGAGATGGGGAGAGGGAAAGCGTAGAGAGAAGGAAAGAGAGATAGAGCGGGAGAGAGAAATAGAGAAAGGAAGGGAGAAAAAGAGGGAGATGAAAGGAGAGAGAGAGGGAGTGAGAAATGGAGAGCAGGAAGGAGAGATAGAGAGAGGGAGAAAGAAATAGAGAAAGGAAGTGAGAAAAAGAGGGAAGGAAAGAAAGATAGAGAGAGGGAGCAAGAAATAGAGAGAGGGAAGGAGAAATAGAGAGAGGGAGAGAGAAATAGAGAAAGGAAGTGAGAAAAAGAGGGTAGGAAAGAACGATAAAGAGAGGGAGCGAGAAATAGAGAAAGGAAGGAGAGAGAGAGGGAGGGAAAGAAAGATAGAGAGAGGGAGCGAGAAATAGAGAAAGGAAGTGAGAAAAAGAGGGAGGGAAAGAAAGATAGAGAGATGGAGTGAGAAATAGAGAAAGGAAGTGAGAAAAAGAGGGAGGGAAAGAAAGATAGGGAGAGAAATAGAGAGAGGGAGAGAGAGAAATAGAGAGAGGGAGAGAGAGAAATAGAGAGTGGGAATGAGAGATGGAGAGGAATGGAGAGCAGGAAAGGGAGATGGAGAGGAATGGAGAGCAGGAAAGGGAGATGGAGAGGAATGGAGAGCAGGAAAGGGAGATAGAGAGAGGGAGAGAGAAATGGAGAGGGAAAGAGAGATAGAGAGAGGCAGAGAAATAGAGTGATAGAGTCAGGTAAATAGGGAGATTGATAAAGAAATAGTGAGGAGAGAGGAGGGAAAGAGAGATAGAGAAAGAGAGAGGGAGAGAGAAATAGAGAGAGGGAGAGAAATAGAGAGGGAAAGATAGATAGACAGAGGGAAAAGAATAGAGTGATAGTCAGGTAAATAGAGAGATTGATAGGGAAATAGTGAGAAGGAGAATGGAGAGAGGGAAAGAGAGATAGAGAAAGAGATAGAGAGAGGGAGAGAGAAATAGAGCGAGGGGGAAGAGAACTGGAGAGAGGGAGGGGAGATAGAGAGAGGGAATGAGAAACAGAAGGGAGGGGAAATCAAGAGAGGGAATGAGAAATAGATTGAGAGAGAGAGAGAGAGAGTCAGGCACATGGAAAACTGCGAGGACCCGCCTTCACTCTCTTTTATTGAAATCCTCCTGAAATTAACAATTGACTCATTTCCTTGCTTGTATTATGGAAAGAAATGTCTGATTTCATTTGGCTTTATAAAAAGAACAAACCCCTTTCCTTTACTGTGTTGGGCAGTACCCTGGGTGCAGTAAATATATATTTTATATATATATATATATACACACACAGCAGACATCTCCTATTCTCTCTCTCTCTCTCTCCTCCCTACTCCTACCCTTCAGAACTGCACTGGGTCGATATTTAATTGTTATTTCAGCAGCGAATGCAGAAAACGATTCCTCTTTGCAAGAAATTTTCTAATTTATTTTGGATTTGGCCAAGAGTGTGCGGGCAGCGCGCAGGCGCGCCGGGGCCGCCCCATCTATCACACTTTGGGAGAGCCGAACGTTTTCGTGAAACAACTTTTAAAGTGGTAACTCCGTAACAGTTTCCTAAATGAAATCAGTCATTTTCATCAAGCGCTCAGCAAAATATTATCTACACTCTATTCCGAGGGATCGAATCTTATTTAGAATCGCGTCTCGACATCTGTTTTCAAATTTGATCCACTATGAACTTTATTTTCCGAGTTTGAAGAGAATTATATTGAATCGATCGACAGCACTGTGTGTGTACATATACTTTCTGACGGCGAGCTCCTGAACCTGCACCATCGCTCAAGCAGCCCAGCAGAACAAGCTGGCTTGCCTAGACTCTCCTTTATTTTTTTATTCTCTCTTTCTCTACCCCACTCCCTGATTCCCTGCATCTCTCCCTCTGCTGCTCTCCTCTTCCCTTTCTCCTGTCTTGGATCTCCCCGTGTTTCTGGTTGTCTCCCTCTCTCTCTCTCGCCTTCTCGCCTCTTTCAGTTTCTGACGCTTTCCCTCCTCACTCTCGTCTCTTTTCATTTCTCATTCTCTCTCTCTCTCTCTCTCTCTCTCTCGTCCTCCTTTCCCCGTTTTTCCCCTCTTGCACTCTTTCAGTTTATCTCTCTCTCTCTCTCTCTGTCACCGTTTCTGTCTGTCTCTCTCTCTCTCTCTCTTGCTCTCTGTCTCCTTCCCTCAGTTTCTGGCTCTCTCTCTGTCACCGTTTCTCTCTCTCTCTCTTTCTTTTGCTCTCTGTCTCCTTCCCTCAGTTTCTGTCTCTCTCCTGCTCTCTCTCTCTCTCTGTCACCGTTTCTCTCTCTCTCTCTTTCTTTTGCTCTCTGTCTCCTTCCCTCAGTTTCTGTCTGTCTCTCGCTCTCTGTCACCGTTTCTGTCTCTCTCTCTCTCTCTCTTTCTTTTGCTCTCTGTCTCCTTCCCTCAGTTTCTGTCTCTCTCCTGCTCTCTCTGTGTCACCGTTTCTGTCTCTCTCTCTCTCTCTCTCTTGATCTCTGTCTCCTTCCCTCAGTTTCTGTCTCTCGCTCTCTGTCACCGTTTCTGTCTCTCTCTTTCTTGCTCTCTGTCTCCTTCCCTCAGTTTCTCTCTCTCTCTCTGTCACCGTTTCTCTCTCTCTCTCTTGCTCTCTGTCTCCTTCCCTCAGTTTCTCTCTCTCTTGCTCTCTGTCTCCTTCCCTCAGTTTCTCTCTCTCTCGCTCTCTGTCACCGTTTCTCTCTCTCTCTCTTGCTCTCTGTCTCCTTCCCTCAGTTTCTCTCTCTCTCTCTTGCTCTCTGTCTCCTTCCCTCAGTTTCTCTCTCTCTCTCGCTCTCTTGCTCTCTGTCTCCTTCCCTCAGTTTCTCTCTCGCTCTCTGTCACCGTTTCTGTCTCTCTCTCCCTTGCTCTCTGTCTCCTTCCCTCAGTTTCTCTCTCTCTCGCTCTCTGTCACCATTTCTGTCTCTCTCTTGCTCTCTGTCTCCTTCCCTCAGTTTCTCTCTCTCCCTTGCTCTCTGTCTCCTTCCCTCAGTTTATCTCTCTCTTGCTCTCTGTCACCGTTTCTGTCTCTCTTTCTCTCTTGCTCTCTGTCTCCTTCCCTCAGTTTCTCTCTCTTTCGCTCTCTATCTCTTGCTCTCTGTCTCTCTCTCTCTCTCTTGCTCTCTGTCTCCTTCCCTCAGTTTCTCTCTCTCTCGCTCTCTGTTACCGTTTCTGTCTCTCTCTCTCTTGCTCTCTGTCTCCTTCCCTCAGTTTCTCTCTCTCTCGCTCTCTGTCACCGTTTCTGTCTCTCTCTCTCTTGCTCTCTGCCTCCTTCCCTCAGTTTCTCTCTGTCTCTTGTTCTCTGTCTCCTTCCCTCAGTTTCTCTCTCTCTCCTCTTTACCACACAACTTGCCTCCAGCCTGGGCTGCAAGACACCGCGAAGAGACAAGTTCCTGAAAATCCAATCGAACGGCTCCCCAAAACTTCCGAAAAGACACCAGGTAAGGAGTTTTGTATCAGTCCGCTCGAACACACAAACTTGTGGATGGGTAACTGGAGAGATAGAGAGAGAGAGAGAGAGGGACAGAGAGGTAGAGAGAGAGATAGAAAGTGATAAATAGACAAAGAGATACGTGGACAAATAAACAAAAACAGATAGATAGATAGATAGATATTTGGCTGCCGGTCCACCACTCTCTCTCTCTCTCTCTCTCTCTCTCTCTCAATGCCCCACTCTCCCTTTCCCTCTCTCAATGCCGTCTCTCGGTCTCCCTATACCCCTCCCTCTCTCCCAATGCCCCACTCCCTCGCTCTCTCTCAATGTCCCACTCTCTCTTAATGCCCCACTCCCTCGCTCTCTCTCAATGCCCCACTCTCTCTTAATGCCTCACTCTCTCGCTCTCTCTCAATGTCCCACTCTCTCTTAATGCCTCACTCTCTCGCTCTCTCTCAATGTCCCACTCTCTCTTAATGCCCCACTCCCTCGCTCTCTCTCAATGCCCCACTCTCTCCCAATGCCCCACTCTCTCGCTCTCTCTCAATGCCCCACTCTCTCTTAATGCCTCACTCTCTCGCTCTCTCTCAATGCCCCACTCTCTCTTAATGCCTCACTCTCTCGCTTTCTCTCAATGTCCCACTCTCTCTTAATGCCCCACTCCCTCGCTCTCTCTCAATGCCCCACTCTCTCCCAATGCCCCACTCTCTCGCTCTCAATGTCCCACTCTCTCTTAATGCCTCACTCTCTCGCTCTCTCTCAATGTCCCACTCTCTCTCTCAATGCCTCACTCTCCCGCTCTGTCTTAATGCCCCACTCTCTCAATGCCACTCTCTCTCTTTCTCTTTCAATGCCCCATTCTCTCTCAATGCCCCACTCTCTCTCAATGCCCAAATCTCTCTCAATGTCCCACTCTCTCTCAATGTCCCACTCTCTCTCAATCCCCCACTCTCTCTCAATCCCCCACTCTCTCTCAATCCCCCACCCTCTCTCAATCCCCCACTCTCTCTCAATCCCCCACCCTCTCTCAATGCCCCACTCTCTCTCAATGCCTCACTCTCTCAATGCCACTCTCTCTCTTTCTCTTTCAATGCCCAAATCTCTCTCAATGCCCCACTCTCTCTCAATGCCCAAATCTCTCTCAATGCCCCACTCTCTCTCAATGCCCCACTCTCTCTTAATGCCTCACTCTCTCAATGCCACTCTCTCTCTTTCTCTTTCAATGCCCAAATCCCTCTCAATGCCCCACTCTCTCTCAATGCCCCACTCTCTCTTAATGCCTCACTCTCTCAATGCCACTCTCTCTCTTTCTCTTTCAATGCCCCACTCTCTCTTAATGCCTCACTCTCTCTTAATGCCTCACTCTCTCAATGCCACTCTCTCTCTTTCTCTTTCAATGCCCAAATCCCTCTCAATGCCCCACTCTCTCTCAATGCCCCACTCTCTCTTAATGCCTCACTCTCTCAATGCCACTCTCTCTCTTTCTCTTTCAATGCCCCACTCTCTCTTAATGCCTCACTCTCTCAATGCCACTCTCTCTCTTTCTCTCTCAATGCCCCATTCTCTCTCAATACCCCATTCTCTCTCAATGCCCCACTCTCTCTCAATGCCCAAATCTCTCTCAATGTCCCACTCTCTCTCAATGCCCCACTCTCTCTTAATGCCTCACTCTCTCGATGCCACTCTCTCTCTTTCTCTCTCAATGCCCCACTCTCTCTCAATGCCCCACTCTCTCTCAATGCCCAAATCTCTCTCAATGCCCCACTCTCTCTCAATGCCCCACTCTCTCTTAATGCCTCACTCTCTCAATGCCACTCTCTCTCTTTCTCTCTCAATGCCCAAATCCCTCTCAATGCCCCACTCTCTCTCAATGCCCCACTCTCTCTCAATGCCCCACTCTCTCTCAATGCCACACTCTCTCTCAATGCCTCACTCTCTCTCTTTCTCTTTCAATGCCCCATTCTCTCTCAATGCCCCATTCTCTCTCAATGCCCCATTCTCTCTCAATGCCCCACTCTCTCTCAATGCCCAAATCTCTCTCAATGCCCCACTCTCTCTCAATGCCCCACTCTCTCTTAATGCCTCACTCTCTCAATGCCACTCTCTCTCTTTCTCTTTCAATGCCCCATTCTCTCTCAATGCCCCATTCTCTCTCAATGCCCCATTCTCTCTCAATGCCCCACTCTCTCTCAATGTCCCACTCTCTCTCAATGCCCCACTCTCTCTCAATGCCTCACTCTCTCAATGCCACTCTCTCTTTTCTCTCTCAATGCCCCACTCTCTCTCAATGCCCAAATCTCTCTCAATGCCCAAATCTCTCTCAATGCCCAAATCTCTCTCAATGCCCCACTCTCTCTCAATGCCCCACTCTCTCTCAATGTCTCACTCTCTCAATGCCACTCTCTCTCTTTCTCTCTCAATGCCCAAATCTCTCTCAATGTCCCACTCTCTCTCAATGCCCCACTCTCTCTCAATGCCTCACTCTCTCAATGCCACTCTCTCTTTTCTCTCTCAATGCCCCACTCTCTCTCAATGCCCAAATCTCTCTCAATGCCCAAATCTCTCTCAATGCCCAAATCTCTCTCAATGCCCCACTCTCTCTCAATGCCCCACTCTCTCTCAATGTCTCACTCTCTCAATGCCACTCTCTCTCTTTCTCTCTCAATGCCCAAATCCCTCTCAATGCCCCACTCTCTCTCAATGCCCAAATCTCTCTCAATCCCCCACTCTCTCTCAATGCCCCACTCTCTCTTAATGCCTCACTCTCTCAATGCCACTCTCTCTCTTTCTCTTTCAATGCCCAAATCTCTCTCAATGCCCAAATCTCTCTCAATGCCCCACTCTCTCTCAATGCCCAAATCTCTCTCAATGCCCCACTCTCTCTCAATGCCTCACTCTCTCAATGCCACTCTCTCTCTTTCTCTTTCAATGCCCAAATCTCTCTCAATGCCCAAATCTCTCTCAATGCCCCACTCTCTCTTAATGCCTCACTCTCTCAATGCCACTCTCTCTCTTTCTCTTTCAATGCCCAAATCTCTCTCAATGCCCCACTCTCTCTCAATGCCCCATTCTCAATGCCTCACTCTCTCAATGCCACTCTCTCTCTTTCTCTTTCAATGCCCCACTCTCTCTCAATGCACCACTCTCTCTCAATGCCCAAATCTCTCTCAATGCCCCATTCTCTCCCAATGCTGCACTCTCTCTCTCTCTCTCTCTCTCTCTCTCAATGCCCCACTCTCTCTCTCAATGCCCCACTCTCTCTCAATGCCCCACTCTCTCTCTCCCAATGCCCCACTCTCTCAATGCCCCATTCTCTCACTCTCAATGCCCCACTCTCTTAGTGCCCCCCACTCAATGCCCCACTCTCTCAATGCCCCATTCTCTCGCTCTCAATGCCCCACTCTCTCAGTGCCCCCGACTCAATGCCCCACTCTCTCAATGCCCCACTCTCTCAATGCCCCACTCTCTCAGTGCCCCCCACTCAATGCCCCACTTTCTCATTCAATGCCCCACTTTCTCATTCAATGCCCCACTCTCTCATTCAATGCCCCACTCTTTCTCTCAATGCTCCACTCTTTCTCTCAATGCTCCACTCTTTCTCTCAATGCCCCACTCTCTCAATGCCCAAATCTCTCTCAATGTCCCACTCTCTCAATGCCCCACTCTCTCAGTGCCCCCCACTCAATGCCCCACTTTCTCATTCAATGCCCCACTTTCTCATTCAATGCCCCACTTTCTCATTCAATGCCCCACTTTCTCATTCAATGCCCCACTCTCTCATTCAATGCCCCACTCTCTCATTCAATACCCCACTCTTTCTCTCAATGCTCCACTCTTTCTCTCAATGCTCCACTCTTTCTCTCAATGCTCCACTCTTTCTCTCAATGCTCCACTCTTTCTCTCAATGCCCCACTCTCTCAATGCCCCACTCTCTCATTCAATTCCCCACTCTCTCATTCAATGCCCCCTCTCCCAATGCCCCACTCTCTCATTCAATGCCCCACTCTTTCTCTCAGTGCCCACTCTCTCAATGCCCCACTCTCTCTCTCAGTGCCCACTCTCTCAATGCCCCACTCTCTCTCAATGCCCCACTCTCTCTCAATGCCCCTCGCTCTCAATGCCCCACGCTCGCTCTCAATGCCCCACGCTCGCTCTCAATGCCCCACGCTCGCTCTCAATGCCCCACGCTCGCTCTCAATGCCCCACGCTCGCTCTCAATGCCCCACGCTCGCTCTCAATGCCCCACGCTCGCTCTCAATGCCCCACGCTCTCTCTCAGTGCCCCACGCTCTCTCTCAGTGCCCCACGCTCTCTCAGTGGCCCACTCTCTATCTCAGTGCCCCACTCTCTATCTCAGTGTCCCACTCTCTATCTCAGTGTCCCACTCTCTATCTCAGTGTCCCACTCTCTATCTCAGTGCCCCACTCTCTTTCAGTGCCCCACTCTCTATCTCAGTGCCCCACTCTCTATCTCAGTGCCCCTGCACTCTCTCAATGCCCCTGCACTCTCTCAATGCCCCACACACTCTCAATGCCCACTCTACAGTGCCTCACTCTCTCAGTGCCCCACTCTCTATCTCAGTGCCCCACTCTCTATCTCAGTGCCCCACTCTCTATCTCAGTGCCCCACTCTCTATCTCAGTGCCCCACTCTCTATCTCAATGCCCCACTCTCTATCTCAATGCCCCACTCTCTATCTCAATGCCCCACTCTCTATCTCAATTCCCCACTCTCTATCTCAATTCCCCACTCTCTATCTCAGTGCCCCACTCTCTATCTCAATACCCCACTCTCTATCTCAGTGCCCCACTCTCTCAGTGCCCCACTCTCTCAGTGCCCCACTCTCTCAGTGCCCCACTCTCTATCTCAATGCCCCACTCTCTATCTCAATGCCCCACTCTCTATCTCAATGCCCCACTCTCTATCTCAATGCCCCACTCTCTATCTCAATGCCACACTCTCTCAATGCCACACTCTCTCTCTCTCAATACCCCTCTCTCTCAATGTCCCCTCTCGCAGTGCCCCACTCTCTCTCTTTCAATGCGCCACTCTTTCAATGCCACACTCTCTCTCTCAATGCCCCCTCTCTCAATGTCCCCTCTCACAGTGCCCCACCCTCTCTCTTTCAATGCCCCACTCTCTCAATGCCCCACACTCTCTTTCTCAATGCCTCCTCTCTCAATGCCCCTCTCTCAATGTCCCCTTTCGCAGTTCCCCACTCTCTCTCTCTCAATGCCCCCTCTCTCAATGCCCCTCTCTCAATGTCCCCTCTCGCAGTGCCCCACTCTCTCACTTTCAATGCTCCACTCTCTCACTCTCAATGCCCCCTCTCTCAATGCCCCTCTCTCAATGTCCCCTCTCGCAGTGCCCCACTCTCTCTCTTTCAATGCTCCACTCTCTCACTCTCAATGCCCTCTCTCTCAATGTCCCCTCTCGCAGTGCCCCACTCTCTCTCAATGCCCCACTCCCTCAATGCTCCAATCTCTCTTTCAATGCCCCACTCTCTCAATGCCCCACTCTCTCAATGCCCCACTCTTTCTCTCAATGCCCCACTCTTTCTCTCAATGCCCCACTCTCTCTTTCAATGCCCCACTCTTTCTCTCAATGCCCCACTCTCTCTTTCAATGCCCCACTCTCTCTTTCAATGCCCCACTCTCTCTTTCAATGCCCCACTCTTTCTATCAATGCCCCCTCTCTCAATGTCCCCTCTCTCAATGCCCCCTATCTCAATGCCCCACTTTCTCTTTCAATGCTCCACTCTTTCTCTCAATGCCCACTCTCTCAGTACCCCACTCTCTATCTCAATGCCCCTCTCTCTCTCAATGTCCCCTCTCTCAATGTCCCCTCTCTCAATGTCCCAATCTCTCAATACCCCACTCTCTCAATACCCCACTCTCTCAATACCCCACTCTCTCAATACCCCACTCTCTCAATACCCCACTCTCTCAATGCCCACTCTCTCAATGCCCCACTCTCTATCTCAATGCCCCTCTCTATCTCAATGCCCCTCTCTATCTCAATGCCCCTCTCTCTCTCAATGTCCCAATCTCTCAATACCCCACTCTCTCAATACCCCACTCTCTCAATACCCCACTCTCTCAATACCCCACTCTCTCAATACCCCACTCTCTCAATGCCCCACTCTCTCAATGCCCCACTCTCTATCTCAATGCCCCACTCTCTATATCAATGCCCCACTCTCTCTCTCTTTCAATGCCCCACTCTCTCTCTCTCAATGCCCCTCTCTCTCAGTGCCCACTCTTTTTCTCTCCCTCTCTCAATGCCCCATTCTCTCAATGCCCCATTCTCTCAATGCCTCACTCTCTTTTGCTTTGCCCCACTCTCTCAATGCCTCCCTCTCTTAATGCCCCCTCTCTCAATGCCCCACTCTGTCTCTCAATATCTCCCTCTCTCAATGCCCCACTCTCTCAATGCCTCCCTCTCTCAATTCCCCACTGTCTCACAATGTCCCTTTCTCTCAGTGCCCCTCTTTCTCTCTTCCTCTCTCAATGCCCCACTCTCTCAATGTCTCACACCCTCAATGCCCCACTCTCTCTCTCAATGACCCTCTCTCCCTCAATGCCCCACTCTGTCTCTCTCTCAATGCCCCCACTCTGTCTCTCTCTCTCAATGCCCCCACTCTGTCTCTCTCTCAATGCCCCCACTCTGTCTCTCTCTCTCAATGCCCCCACTCTGTCTCTCTCTCTCTCAATGCCCCCACTCTGTCACTCTCTCAATGCCCCCACTCTGTCTCTCTCTCAATGCCTCACTCTCTCTCTCAATGCCCCTTTCTCTCTCTCAATGCCCCTTTCTCTCTCTCTCTCTATCTCTCGCTGATCCTTTCCCCACCTCCCAGGTAGAAATGGAATCTTCTTGTGGACCTTTTCTGTTGTGCCTTGATACTCTATTGTGAACGTGGACCTGCTGCCCATTCTGTTGTTGGGATTGTTAATGCTTTGCCCTGCTTGGAACTGAACTTTCTGTAATCGATTCTAGTCGTACATTGTATGGAGTAGTCATGGAGGGTCAGATACTCATTCATTCCTTCCTCTCTCTCTGTCTGCCCTTTGTACCTCTCCATTTGTTTTCACCTCTGCCCTTCCTGTCTGTACTCTTTATGTTTCGCTGTCTTTGTACTCTTGATTTTATTTCTGTTTTTCCCCTCTGGCCCCCCTTTATTTCAATGCTTCTTTTTCCTCCCTGCTGGGCACTCTTATTCCATCATCTCTCTATCTCTCTGTCTGTCTCGGTCCTCTTCATTTTAGCTCGGTATGGTATGCCGTTTTATATATATTATTTGCTCTCTATCTGTGTTTCTCTATTCCACCTCTCGCTATACTTGTTCCCCATTTCTCTCTATTTCCTACCTCCCTCTCTTTCTTTCTAGCCTCTCTCCGTTTTATTTTCTCTTTGCTTTCTTCACAACCTGTTCCCCTTTACCATGTAACTCTTTACCTCTATCTATTTATCTATCTGTCTCTCTTTCTCCCGCTCCATCTATCTATCACATTATCCTTCTATTTATCTCTGTCCGTCCATACCTTCTCTCCGTCACTTTTTCTGTTTTTCTCCTTCACCCTATCTTCTATCTCCATCTGACCCTTTGCTCTCTCTGCCCCCTTGTATCTTCCTCTCAATCTTTCCTCCCCTCCATTCACTTCCCCCCCCCCCCCATCTCTGTTTCTCCTCTCTCTGTTCCCCTCACTCTTTTGCACGTCCTCTCTCCATCCCTCACTTACTCTTCCACTTCCCTCTCTCTGTTCCTGTTACCATTCCCCTCATTCTATCTTCCCTCTGCCTCTCTGCCCTCTTTGCTCTTTCCCTCTCTCCCCCTTTCTCCCTCTCCCCCTATCTGCCTCTGGCCCCAATACTCTCCAGCTCTCTCCTTCCCTCTCTCCCTGTCTCCTTCAATCGTCCTCTCATTCTCTCCCCCCCCCCCCTCTCTTTCTCTTCTCCCTCTCTCCCTTTCCCTCTCTCCCCTTCCTCTCCCCATTGCTTTCCCCAACACCCACCCCCTCCCTCTCTCTCTCTCCCTCTACATTCACAGTTTTTCACAGGAAACTGTTACTGGCTTCCGTTTAGATTAAGGCAAGGAACCTAATTCCAGCTCAGGATCGAATTCTCTGGCAACAAAGGGAAATAGTGTATTGATCAGAGACTCCGGAGATTAAGAGACAAGTGTATATATCCATCAGTGCTAAACTGCCTTTCTGCTGCTCCAATGTGTCCAGGACTGTAAACGCGCTTGGCATGGCAAATGGCTGGTCATTGGATTAACCCTCGAGATACAGACCAGTGGGAGCTGGAAGGACTCGGGGAATATTTTCATTCAAGTCTCTGAGCCCAAGGGAGGTGGGGGTGTGCTTAAAGAACTCCCAGTGAGTTATTAACCCTTCATTTGACACTGAGCGAAGGCGTTATAGCATTGGCGTGCGGAGAGAGAACAAGTCAATCACCACCAGGATTAACCCTTTGTCTCCTCTCAGAACATATCTGCCTCGACCCAGAGCCTCAGTGTAAGGAATGTGGAGTGGGGTGGAGGGTTCCGTGGAAAAGGGAGAAAGGGACTAGCCGCAGTATTTAACCCTCTGTGAGTACAGCGGAGAGAGAGGCAGGGAAATCCATGCGACAGGAGAAACGGGATCTATCAGAGCGTGATAGAACGATACAGCACAGAAGGAGCCCATTCAGCCCATCCTGCCTGTGCTGGCTCAGGTTCAGCACGGGCTCGACACTGCCCAGATATGTCATTTGGCGAATAAAAAGCACATGGGGCTGGTTTGGGTCCACAGAGAGAGCGGGCGACGCAGCCCACTGGCGACGCCTTATCGCCCGTTGTGGGCCGACACCGGGGTCAAATTTCACTGGCCGTGCTTTTGCACGGCTGCCCCAGCTTGCCTCGCTCGTGTGCGGAGACTGTGGGCGACTGCCTGAGAGCTCCTGGGAAGGCCAATTAGCGGGCCTTCAACTGTGAATTCTGTCGCATTGCATTTCCCAGGGGACAGGAGCAGAAGCTCAGAGTTGAGAGTTAAAGCGATGGAGGAGGAGGGAGGAGGCAAATTGAAGCGGGGCCCAGAGAAGCTTGTGGGCCAAAGGGGAAGGCAGGGCACGGAGGAATCCTCCTTAGCTGCAGTGTGGGTTTAAGCCCCAATCCAGGAACTTGAGCACTTAGCCCAGGCTAACACACCCAGTGCCAGTCACCGAGGGAGTGCTGCACTGTCGGAGGGTCAGTACTGAGGGAGTGCTGCACTGTCGGAGGGTCAGTACTGAGGGAGTGCTCTACTGTCGAAGGGTCAGTACTGAGGGAGTTCTGCACTGTCGGAGGGTCAGTACTGAGGGAGTGCTGCACTGTCGGAGGGTCAGTACTGAGAGAGTGCTGTACTGTCAGAGGGTCAGTACTGAGGGAGTGCTGTACTGTCAGAGTGTCAGTACTGAGGGAGTGCTGCACTGTCGGAGGGTCAGCACTGAGGGAGTGCTGTACTGTCAGAGGGTCAGTACTGAGGGAGTGCTGCACTGTCAGAGGGTCAGTACTGAGGGAGTGCTGCACTGTCGGAGGGTCAGCACTGAGGGAGTGCTGCACTGTCGGAGGGTCAGTACTGAGAGAGTGCTGTACTGTCAGAGGGTTAGTACTGAGAGAGTGCTGCACTGTCAGAGGGTCAGTACTGAGGGAGTGCTGCACTGTCGGAGGGTCAGTACTGAGGGAGTGCTGTACTGTCGAAGGGTCAGTACTGAGGGAGTGCTGTACTGTCAGAGGGTCAGTACTGAGGGAGTGCTGTACTGTCAGAGGGTCAGTACTGAGGGAGTGCTGCACTGTCGGAGGGTCAGCACTGAGGGAGTGCTGTACTGTCAGAGTGTCAGTACTGAGGGAGTGCTGCACTGTCGGAGGGTCAGCACTGAGGGAGTGCTGTACTGTCAGAGGGTCAGTACTGAGGGAGTGCTGTACTGTCAGAGTGTCAGTACTGAGGGAGTGCTGCACTGTCGGAGGGTCAGCACTGAGGGAGTGCTGTACTGTCAGAGGGTCAGTACTGAGGGAGTGCTGCACTGTCGGAGGGTCAGTACTGAGGGAGTGCTGCACTGTCGGAGGGTCAGTACTGAGGGAGTGCTGTACTGTCAGAGGGTCAGTACTGAGGGAGTGCTGTACTGTCAGAGGGTCAGTACTGAGGGAGTGCTGCACTGTCGGAGGGTCAGTACTGAGGGAGTGCTGTACTGTCAGAGGGTCAGTACTGAGGGAGTGCTGCACTGTCGGAGGGTCAGTACTGAGGGAGTGCTGCACTGTCGGAGGGTCAGTACTGAGGGAGTGCTGCACTGTCGGAGGGTCAGTACTGAGGGAGTGCTGCACTGTCAGAGGGTCAGTACTGAGGGAGTGCTGCACTGTCGGAGGGTCAGTACTAAGGGAGTGCTGTACTGTCGGAGGGTCAGTACTGAGGGAGTGCTGCACTGTCGGAGGGTCAGTACTGAGGGAGTGCTGCACTGTCGGAGGGTCAGTACTGAGGGAGTGCTGCACTGTCGGAGGGTCAGTACTGAGGGAGTGCTGTACTGTCAGAGGGTCAGTACTGAGGGAGTGCTGCACTGTCGGAGGGTTAGTACTGAGGGAGTGCTGCACTGTCGGAGGGTCAGTACTGAGGGAGTGCTGCACTGTCGGAGGGTTAGTACTGAGGGAGTGCTGCACTGTCAGAGGGTCAGTACTGAGGGAGTGCTGTACTGTCGGAGGGTCAGTACTGAGGGAGTGCTGCACTGTCAGAGGGTCAGTACTGAGGGAGTGCTGCACTGTCGGAGGGTCAGTACTGAGGGAGTGCTGTACTGTCGGAGGGTCAGTACTGAGGGAGTGCTGCACAGTTAGAAGTGCCATCTTTCAGATGAAACATCAAATCAAGAACCCGTCTGATGTAAAATGATGGAAAAGATACCAAGGAAATTATTTTGAAGAAGAGCAGAGGGGAGTTCTACTCAGTGTCCTTATCTCTCGACCAACCTCATCAAAACAGTCGATCCGATCATTTATATCATTGCCTGTGGGATCTTGCCGTGCACAAAATTGGCTGCCCCATCTCCTACATTGCAACAGTAACCACACTTCAAAAAACATGCACTTTGTTGAGTGTAAAGCTCTTGGGAAGGTCCTGGCGTGGAGAAAGGTGCTATATAAATGCAAGTTTTCATTCTTGCTGTCCCTAAAACATCAGATGTCCCTTGTGAAACAAATTTGCCTGCTGTAGGTATTTGCTGGTTAGGATGTGTCAAAGTGGCTTTTCCCGAAGTTTGCTGAATGTCACTGAATGGGTGCTCAGAGCTACTCTCCTTGGGCATCAGCGCAATGTAGGTGGCATTGCACCAAGCCATCTGTGATACCATCCATCAGATATTCCTCTCCATCGGGCAGGGATGAGCAATGCATGGACAATGCAATGCTGCCTGTTCTGGACTGCCAGCCTATGTGACTATACAGTTTTAGGTGTCAGGTTGTAACACCCTCGACTTGGGGTATGAACAATTTGAGGCATGATACGTCTTGAGTGCACTGTGCTTGGGAGGAAAGGATGACTTTGGACCTATGTTTCCCAAAGCTCTCCACCACTGAGCCTTTTCCTTTGTGTCACCTCCGAGTCGGTTGTGGACTCATTGAATAGAGACTGATTGTGACGATTTGTCAACAACTCCGCTATTGTTGGGGACGTAAGAGCTCGAGTGGGACCTTTCATAGAGGGTCCTGTTTGCTAAACACCCTTCAGCTCGAAAATCTTTGCACCATAACTCAATGGAGGCGTGAGCTGATTATGCCGAGGCACGGGGGCATCTGTGACCTGAGTGAACCTTGGGACTATCTGTCATGATGGGCTTGAGTATCAGAGAATTTCCGGTCCTTGGAAGGGAAACTGAAAGTAACTTTGTGCTTTGGGGACTATTGTTAGGTCAGGTGGTATATGTAGCTGCAATGAACAGAAGTCGTGATCAACCACTTGTTAAATCTCTGTAAAAGTTAAATCTGTGACTTCAAGTGTGATTCTTTGAGCCTGAGATGTGACACTATCTCTTTAAAGCAATGAGATTTAGGGATTGAGAAGGAAACAGAGAAACGGCAGAGAAGAAAATGGGGTGAATTAGAGTCAAATCATTTAGAGAAAGAGAAATAAAGTGAGGGGAAGAAAGATTGGACTGAGAGAGAGAGAATGAAATTAGACAAAAGTAAGAAAATATTTATTGGAATGTAAATGGCCAGTTTCATCGATAGTTCCACACGTTGCCAAGGGTTTCATGTTACAGATTAAAAATGGTGATCATGTTATTTTCAATGGAATTTTCCCAGCATTTACTGAGCCATTATATCCCACGGCAAAGCAGGACAGGGGAAGGCACAGCTGGGAGACTGCGGCTCCCAGGTCCCTATGGACTGATGCTCAGACGCAGTGATGTCATGATACTGAGGCAAAATCAGTTCCAAACCACACTCGCCCACAATTTACAGCTTTTATCTGTTCACCGTTACCGATTTGCAGGCACGATTTTGTGGAGAAAATGCAGAGCAAGGGATAATCATTTTTAAAAACGCCACATTTGAGTTCACACCCGAAATGCATTTCCATCACTTTCTCTCCTGTGAGGTGCTACCCGCTCAGTCAGAATCTCCCAAACAGCTGATAACTATAACGGGTGAGTTAGACAAGAGACCCAGCGTTCACTTAGCCCTCCGGTGTTAACCTGGGTTTAATCCCAGTTTTCCGGGAGTCACTCTCACTGTCCCAGTGGGATATGCCCTGAGAGGGCAATTCCCGCACCAATGACTTTCAGTTTGGCGGTATCGCACGGAGATTGGTCACCCCCACCTACACCCCCGGTCCAATACATTTCAGCACATCCAGCAGACACAGACACCGGAATATGAAACAGGCAGGAGACAGCAAAACAATAACGACTAATGGAATACTAATTAGAACAGAGTGCGCAGAAAAACAGGAATATTAATAAGAACAGAGACAACAAGAAACAGGAAGAGCAGCTGGAAATGAGTGCACAGTAAAACAGGAATATTAAACAGAACAGAGTGCACAACAAAACAGGAATAGCAGCTGGATTAGAGTGCACAGTAAAACAGGAATATTAAATAGAACAGAGTACACAACAAAACAGGAATAGCAGCCGGATTAGAGTGCACAGTAAAAGAGGAATATTAAAGAGAACAGAGTGCACAGGAAACAGGAATAGCAGCTGGATGAGAGTGAACAGTAAAAGAGGAATATTAAATAGAACAGAGTGCACAGGAAACAGGAATAGCAGCTGGATTAGAATGCACAGTAAAACAGGAATATGAAATAGAAAAGAGTGCACAGCTAAACAGGAATAGCAGCTGGATTAGAATGCACAGTAAAACAGGAATATTAAATAGAACAGAGTACACAACAAAACAGGAATAGCAGCTGGATTAGAGTGAACAGTAAAACAGGACTATGAAATAGAACAAAGTGCACAGAAAAACAGGAATAGCAGCTGGATTAGAATGCACAGTAAAACAGAAATATTAAATATAAGAGAGTGCACAGGGAACAGGAACAGCAGCTGGATTAGAGCACACAGTAAAAAAGGACTATTAAATAGAACAAGTGCATAACAAAACAGGAATAGCAGCTGGATTAGAGTGCACAGTAAAACAGGAATATTAATTAGAACAGAGTGCAAAACAAAACAGGAATAGCAGCTGGATTAGAGTGCACAGCAAAACAGGAATATTAATTAGAACAGAGTGCACAGGAAACAGGCATAGCAGCTGGATTAGAGTGCACAGCAAAACAGGAATAGCAGCTCGATTATCGAGCACATTAAAACAGAAATATTAATTAGAACAGAGTTCACAACAAAACAGGAACAGCAGCTGGATTAGAGTGCACAGTAAAACAGGAATATTAATTAGAACAGAGTATACAGCAAAACAGGAATGGCAGCTGGATTAGAGCGCACAGTAAAACAAGAAAGTTAAATAGAACAGAGTGCACAACAAAACAGGAACAGCTGCTGGTTTATAGTGCACAGTAAAACAAGAATGTTAAATAGAACAGAGTGCACAGCAAAACAGGAATAGAAGCTGGATTAGAGTGCACAGTAAAACAGGAATATTAAATAGAACAGATTGCACAGCAAAAAAGGAATAGCAGCTGGATTAGAGTGCACAGTAAAACAGAAATATTATAAACAAAACAGGAACAGCAGCTGGATTAGAGTGCACAATAAAACAGGAATATTAATTAGAACAGAGTGCACAACAAACGAGGAATAGAAGCTGGATTAGAGTGCACAGTAAAACAGGAATATTAATTAGAATAGAGTGCACAACAAACCAGGAATAGCAGCTGGATTAGAATGCACAGTAAAACAGGAATATTAATTAGAACACAGTGCCAGCACAACAGGAATAGCAGCTGGATTAGAGTGCACAGTAAAACAGGAATATTAATTAGAACAGAGGGCCCAGCACAACAGGAATAACCGCTGGATTAGAGTGCACAGTAAAACAGGAATATTAATTAGAACAGAGTGCAAAAGAAACAGGAATAGCAGCTGGATTAGAGTGCACAGTAAATCAGAAATATTAATTAGAACAGAGTGCACAACAAAACAGGAACAGCAGATGGAGAAGAGTGCACAGTAAAACAGGAATATTAATTAGAACAGAGTGCACAGCAAAACAGGAACAGCAGCTGGATTAGAGTGCACAGTAAAACAGGAATATTAATTAGAACAGAGTATACAGCAAAACAGGAATAGCAGCTGGAATAGAGCGTACAATAAAACAGGAAGATTAAATAGAACTCAGTGAACAGCAAAACAGGAACAGCAACTGGATTAGAGTGCACAGGAAAACAGAAATATTAATTAGAACATAGTGCACAACAAAACAGGAACAGCAGATGGAGAAGAGTGCACAGTAAAACAGGAATATTAATTAGAACAGAGTATACAGCAAAACAGGAATAGCAGCTGGATTCGAGCACACAATAAAACAGGAAGATTAAATAGAACAGAGTGCACAGCAAAACAGGAACAGCAGCCCGTTTAGAGTGCACAGTCAAACAAGAATATTAATTAGAACAGAGTGCACAGAAAAACAGGAACAGCAGCCGGTTTAGAGTGCACAGTAAAACAAGACTGTGAAATAGAACAGAGTGCACAGCATTACAGGAGCAGCAGCTGGATTAGAGTGCAAAGTACAAGAAATATATTGAATAGAACAGAGTGCACAGCAATACAGGATTAGCAGCTGGATTAGAGTGCACAGTAAAACAGGAATATTAAATAGAACAGAGTACACAACAAAACAGGAATAGCAGATGGATTAGAGTGCACAGTAAAAGAGGAATATTGAATAGAACAGAGTGCACAGGAAACAGGAATTGCAGCTGGATTAGAAAGCACAGTAAAACAGGAATATTAAAAAGAACAGAGTGCACAGGAAACAGAAATAGCAGCTGGATTAGAGTGAAAAGTAAAACAGGAATATTAAATAGAACAGAGTGCACAGCTAAACAGGAATAGCAGCTGGATTAGAATGCACAGCAAAACAGGAATATTAAATAGAACAGAGTACACAGGAAAAAGGAATAGCAGCTGGATTAGAGTGAACAGTAAAACAGGAATATGAAATAGAACAGAGTGCACAGGAAAAAGGAATAGCAGCTGGATTAGAGTGCACAGTAAAACAGGAATATTGAATAGAACAGAGTGCACAGTAAACAGGAATAGCAGCTGGATTAGAGCACACAGTAAAACAGGAATATTAAATAGAACAGAGTACACAACAAAACAGGAATAGCAGATGGATTAGAGTGCACAGTAAAAGAGGAATATTGAATAGAACAGAGTGCACAGTAAACAGGAATAGCAGCTGGATTAGAAAGCACAGTAAAACAGGAATATTAAAAAGAACAGAGTGCACAGGAAACAGAAATAGCAGCTGGATTAGAGTGAAAAGTAAAACAGGAATATTAAATAGAACAGAGTGCACAGCTAAACAGGAATAGCAGCTGGATTAGAATGCACAGCAAAACAGGAATATTAAATAGAACAGAGTACACAGGAAAAAGGAATAGCAGCTGGATTAGAGTGAACAGTAAAACAGGAATATGAAATAGAACAGAGTGCACAGGAAAAAGGAATAGCAGCTGGATTAGAGTGCACAGTAAAACAGGAATATTGAATAGAACAAAGTGAACAGAAAAACAGGAATAGCAGCTGGATTAGAATGCACAGTAAAACAGAAATATTAAATATAAGAGAGTGCACAGAAAACAGGAACAGCAGCTGGATTAGAGCACACAGTAAAACAGGACTATTAAATAGAACAGAGTGCATAACAAAACAGGAACAGCAGCTGGATTAGTGTGTGCAGTAAAAGAGGAATATCAAATCGAACAGAGTGCACAGGAAACAGGAATAGCAGCTGGATTAGAGTGCACAGTAAAACAGGAGTATTAATTAGAACAGAGTGCACAACAAAACAAGAACAGCAGCTGGATTAGTGTGCGCAGTAAAAGAGGAATATCAAATCGAACAGAGTGCACAGGAAACAGGAATAGCAGCTGGATTAGAGTGCACAGTCAAACAGGAGTATTAATTAGAACAGAGTGCACAACAAAACAGGAATAGCAGCTGGATTAGAGTGCACAGTAAAACAGGAATATTGAACAGAACAGAGTGCAAAACAAAACAGGAATAGCAGCTGGATTAGAGTGCACAGCAAAACAGGAATATTAATTAGAACAGAGTACACAGGAAACAGGCATAGCAGCTGGATTAGAGTGCACAGCAAAACAGGAATATTAATTGGAACAGAGTGCACAGCAAGACAGGAATAGCAGCTCGATTATAGAGCACATTAAAACAGAAATATTAATTAGAACAGAGTTCACAACAAAACTGGAACAGCAGCTGGATTAGAGTGCACAGTAAAACAGGAATATCAATTAGAACAGAGTGCACGACAAAACAGGAACAGCAGCTGGATTAGAGTGCACAGTAAAACAGGAATATTAATTAGAACAGAGTATACAGCAAAACAGGAATAGCAGCTGGATGAGAGCGCAAAGTAAAACAAGAAAGTTAAATAGAACAGAGTGCACAACAAAACAGGAACATCTGCTGGTTTATCGTGCACAGTAAAACAAGAATGTTAAATAGAACAGAGTTCACAGCAAAACAGGAATAGAAGCTGGATTAGAGTGCACAGGAAAACAGGAATATTAAATAGAACAGATTGCACAGCAAAAAAGGAATAGCAGCTGGATTAAAGTGCACAGTAAAACAGAAATATTATAAACAAAACAGGAACGGCAGCTGGATTAGAGTGCACAATAAAACAGGAATATTAATTAGAACAGAGTGCACAACAAACGAGGAATAGAAGCTGGATTAGAGTGCACAGTAAAACAGGAATATTAATTAGAACAGAGTGCACAACAAACCAGGAATAGCAGCTGGATTAGAGTGCACAGTAAAATAGGAATATTAATTCGAACAGAGTGCACAACAAAACAGGAATAGCAGCTGGATTAGAGTGCACAGCAAAACAGGAATATTAATTAGAACACAGTGCCAGCACAACAGGAATAGCAGCTGGATTAGAGTGCACAGTAAAACAGGAATATTAATTAGAACAGAGGGCCCAGCACAACAGGAATAGCCGCAGGATTAGAGTGCACAGTAAAACAGGAATATTAATTAGAACAGAGTGCAAAAGAAACAGGAATAGCAGCTGGATTAGAGTGCACAGTAAATCAGAAATATTAATTAGAACAGAGTGCACAACAAAACAGGAACAGCAGATGGAGAAGAGTGCACAGTAAAACAGGAATATTAGTTAGAACAGAGTGCACAGCAAAACAGGAACAGCAGCTGGATTAGAGTGCACAGTAAAACAGGAATATTAATTAGAACAGAGTATACAGCAAAACAGGAATAGCAGATTGATTGGAGCGTACAATAAAACAGGAAGATTAAATAGAACAGAGTGCACAGCAAAACAGGAATAGCAGCTGGATTAGAATGCACAGCAAAACAGGAATATTAAATAGAACAGAGTACACAGGAAAAAGGAATAGCAGCTGGATTAGAGTGAACAGTAAAACAGGAATATGAAATAGAACAGAGTGCACAGGAAAAAGGAATAGCAGCTGGATTAGAGTGCACAGTAAAACAGGAATATTGAATAGAACAAAGTGAACAGAAAAACAGGAATAGCAGCTGGATTAGAATGCACAGTAAAACAGAAATATTAAATATAAGAGAGTGCACAGAAAACAGGAACAGCAGCTGGATTAGAGCACACAGTAAAACAGGACTATTAAATAGAACAGAGTGCATAACAAAACAGGAACAGCAGCTGGATTAGTGTGTGCAGTAAAAGAGGAATATCAAATCGAACAGAGTGCACAGGAAACAGGAATAGCAGCTGGATTAGAGTGCACAGTAAAACAGGAGTATTAATTAGAACAGAGTGCACAACAAAACAAGAACAGCAGCTGGATTAGTGTGCGCAGTAAAAGAGGAATATCAAATCGAACAGAGTGCACAGGAAACAGGAATAGCAGCTGGATTAGAGTGCACAGTCAAACAGGAGTATTAATTAGAACAGAGTGCACAACAAAACAGGAATAGCAGCTGGATTAGAGTGCACAGTAAAACAGGAATATTGAACAGAACAGAGTGCAAAACAAAACAGGAATAGCAGCTGGATTAGAGTGCACAGCAAAACAGGAATATTAATTAGAACAGAGTACACAGGAAACAGGCATAGCAGCTGGATTAGAGTGCACAGCAAAACAGGAATATTAATTGGAACAGAGTGCACAGCAAGACAGGAATAGCAGCTCGATTATAGAGCACATTAAAACAGAAATATTAATTAGAACAGAGTTCACAACAAAACAGGAACAGCAGCTGGATTAGAGTGCACTGTAAAACAGGAATATCAATTAGAACAGAGTGCACGACAAAACAGGAACAGCAGCTGGATTAGAGTGCACAGTAAAACAGGAATATTAATTAGAACAGAGTATACAGCAAAACAGGAATAGCAGCTGGATGAGAGCGCAAAGTAAAACAAGAAAGTTAAATAGAACAGAGTGCACAACAAAACAGGAACATCTGCTGGTTTATCGTGCACAGTAAAACAAGAATGTTAAATAGAACAGAGTTCACAGCAAAACAGGAATAGAAGCTGGATTAGAGTGCACAGGAAAACAGGAATATTAAATAGAACAGATTGCACAGCAAAAAAGGAGTAGCAGCTGGATTAAAGTGCACAGTAAAACAGAAATATTATTAACAAAACAGGAACGGCAGCTGGATTAGAGTGCACAATAAAACAGGAATATTAATTAGAACAGAGTGCACAACAAACGAGGAATAGAAGCTGGATTAGAGTGCACAGTAAAACAGGAATATTAATTAGAACAGAGTGCACAACAAACCAGGAATAGCAGCTGGATTAGAGTGCACAGTAAAATAGGAATATTAATTCGAACAGAGTGCACAACAAAACAGGAATAGCAGCTGGATTAGAGTGCACAGCAAAACAGGAATATTAATTAGAACACAGTGCCAGCAAAACAGGAATAGCAGCTGGATTAGAGTGCACAGTAAAACAGGAATATTAATTAGAACAGAGTGCAAAAGAAACAGGAATAGCAGCTGGATTAGAGTGCACAGTAAATCAGAAATATTAATTAGAACAGAGTGCACAACAAAACAGGAACAGCAGATGGAGAAGAGTGCACAGTAAAACAGGAATATTAGTTAGAACAGAGTGCACAGCAAAACAGGAACAGCAGCTGGATTAGAGTGCACAGTAAAACAGGAATATTAATTAGAACAGAGTATACAGCAAAACAGGAATAGCAGATTGATTGGAGCGTACAATAAAACAGGAAGATTAAATAGAACAGAGTGCACAGCAAAACAGGAACAGCAACTGGATTAGAGTGCACAGGGAAACAGAAATATTAATTAGAACATAGAGCACAACAAAACAGGAACAGCAGATGGAGAAGAGTGCACAGTAAAACAGGAATATTAATTAGAACAGAGTGCACAGCAAAACAGGAACAGCAGCTGGATTAGAGTGCACAGTAAAACAGGAATATTAATTAGAACAGATTATACAGCAAAACAGGAATAGCAGCTGGATTTGAGCGTACAATAAAACAGGAAGATTAAATAGAACAGAGTGCACAGCAAAACAGGAACAGCAGCCGGTTTAGAGTGCACAGTAAAATAAGAATATAAAATAGAACAGAGTGCACAGCAAAACAGGAACAGCAGCCGGTTTAGAGTGCACAGTAAAACAAGACTGTGAAATAGAACAGAGTGCACAGCATTACAGGAGCAGCAGCTGGATTAGAGTGCAAAGTACAAGAAATATATTGAATAGAACAGAGTGCACAGCAATACAGGATTAGCAGCTGGATTAGAGTGCACAGTAAAACAGGAATATTAAATAGAACAGAGTACACAACAAAACAGGAATAGCAGATGGATTAGATTGCACAGTGAAAGAGGAATATTGAATAGAACAGAGTGCACAGGAAACAGGAATAGCAGCTGGATTAGAAAGCACAGTAAAACAGGAATATTAAAATGAACAGAGTGCACAGGAAACAGAAATAGCAGCTGGATTAGAGTGAAAAGTAAAACAGGAATATTAAATAGAACAGAGTGCACAGCTGAACAGGAATAGCAGCTGGATTAGAATGCACAGTAAAACAGGAATATTAAATAGAACAGAGTACACAGGAAAAAGGAATAGCAGCTGGATTAGAGTGAACAGTAAAACAGGAATATGAAATAGAACAGAGAGCACAGGAAAATGGAATAGCAGCTGGATTAGAATGCACAGTAAAACAGGAATATTGAATAGAACAAAGTGAACAGAAAAACAGGAATAGCAGCTGGATTAGAATGCACAGTAAAACAGAAATATTAAATATAAGAGAGTGCACAGAAAACAGGAACAGCAGCTGGATTAGAGCACACAGTAAAACAGGACTATTAAATAGAACAGAGTGCATAACAAAACAGGAACAGCAGCTGGATTAGTGTGCGCAGTAAAAGAGGAATATCAAATCGAACAGAGTGCACAGGAAACAAGAATAGCAGCTGGATTAGAGTGCACAGTAAAACAGGAGTATTAATTAGAACAGAGTGCACAACAAAACAAGAACAGCAGCTGGATTAGTGTGCGCAGTAAAAGAGGAATATCAAATCGAACAGAGTGCACAGGAAACAGGAATAGCAGCTGGATTAGAGTGCACAGTAAAACAGGACTATTAAATAGAACAGAGTGCATAACAAAACAGGAACAGCAGCTGGATTAGTGTGCGCAGTAAAAGAGGAATATCAAATCGAACAGAGTGCACAGGAAACAGGAATAGCAGCTGGATTAGAGTGCACAGTAAAACAGGAATATTAATTAGAACAGAGCATACAGCAAAACAGGAATAGCAGCTGGATTCGAGCGTACAATAAAACAGGAATATTAAATAGAACAGAGTGCACAGCAAAACAGGAACAGCAGCCCGTTTAGAGTGCACAGTAAAACAAGAATATAAAATAGAACAGAGTGCACAGCAAAACAGGAAAAGCAGCCGGTTTAGAGTGCACAGTAAAACAAGACTGTGAAATAGAACAGAGTGCACAGCATTACAGGAGCAGCAGCTGGATTAGAGTGCAAAGTACAAGAAATATATTAAATAGAACAGAGTGCACAGCAATACAGGAATAGCAGCTGGATTAGAGTGCACAGTAAAACAGGAATATTAAAAAGAACAGAGTACACAACAAAACAGGAATAGCAGATGGATTAGAGTGTACAGTAAAAGAGGAATATTGAATCGAACAGAGTGCACAAGAAACAGGAATAGCAGCTGGATTAGAAAGCACAGTAAAATAGGAATATTAAATAGAACAGAGTGCACAGGAAACAGAAATAGCAGCTGGATTAGAGTGAACAGTAAAACAGGAATATTAAATAGAACAGAGTGCACAACAGAACAGGAACAGCAGCTGGATTCGAGCCCACAGTAAAACAAGAATGTTAAATAGAACAGAGTGCACAACAAAACAGGAACAGCTGCTGGTATATAGTGCACAGTAAAACAAGAATGTCAAAAAGAACCGAGTGCACAGCAGAACAGGAATAGAAGCTGGATTAGAGTGCACAGTAAAACAGGAATATTAAATAGAACAGATTGCACAGCATAACAGTAATAGCAGCTGGATTAGAGTGCACAGCAAAACAGAGATAGTACTTCGAACAGAGTACAAAACAACACAGGAACAGCAGCTGGATTAGAGTGCACAGTAAAACAGGAATATTAATGAGAACAGATTGCACAACAAAACAGGAATAGCAGCTGGATTAGAGTGCACAGTAAAACAGGAATATTAATTAGAACAGAGAGCCCAGCACAACAGGAATAGCAGCTGGATTAGAGTGCACAGTAAAACAGGAATATTAATTAGAACAAAGGGCCCAGCACAACAGGAATAGCGGCTGGAGTAGAGTGCTCAGTAAAGCAGGACTATTAATTCGAACAGAGTGCACAAGAAACAGCAATAGCAGCTGGATTAGAGTGCACAGTAATACAGAAATATTGATTAGAACAGAGTGCACAGCAAAACAGGAACAGCAGCTGTATTAGAGTGCACAGTAAAACAGGAATATTAATTAGAATAGAATATACAGCAAAACAGGAAGAGCAGCAGGATTAGAGCACATAGTAAAACAAGAATGTTAAATAGAACCGAGTGCACAGCATTACAGTAGCAGCAGCTGGATTAGAGTGCACAGTACAAGAAAGATATTAAATAGAACAGAGTGCACAGCAATACAGGAATAGCAGCTGGATTAGAGTGCACAGGAAAACAGGAACATTAAATAGAACAGAGTGCAAAGCAAAACAGGAATAGCAGCTGGATTAGAGTGCACAGTAAAACAGGAATATTAATAAGAACAAAGTGAACAGCAATACAGGAACAGCAGCTGGATTAGAGTGCACAGTAAAAGAGGAATATTAAATCGAACAGAGTGCACAGGAAACAGGAATAGCAGCTGGATTAGAATACACAGTAAATCAGGAATATTAATCAGAACAGAGTGCACAACAAAACAGGAATAGCAGCTGGATTAGAGTGCACAGTAAAACAGGAATATTAATTAGAACAGAGTGCACAACAAAACAGGAATAGCAGCTGGATTAGAGTGCACAGTAAAACAGGAATATTAATTTGAACAGAGTGCACAGCTCAACAGGAATAGCAGCTGGATTAGAGTGCACAGTAAAAGAGGAATATTAATCAGAACAGAGTGCACAACAAAACAGGAATAGCAGCTGGATTAGAGTGCACAGCAAAACAGGCATATTAATTAGAACAGAGTGCACAAGAAAACAGGAACAGCTGATGGATGAGAGTGCACAGTAAAACAGGAATATTAATTAGAACAGAGTGCACAGCAAAACAGGAACAGCAGCTGGATTAGAGTGTACAGTAAAACAGGAATATTAATTCGAACAGATTATACAGCAAAACAGGAATAGCAGCAGGATTAGAGTGCACAGTAAAACAAGAATGTTAAATAGAACAGAGTGCACAACAAAACAGGAACAGCTGCTGGTTTATAGTGCACAGTAAAAAAAATTTTTAAATAGAACAGAGTGCACAGCAAAAGAGGAATAGCAGCTCGATTAGAGTGCACAGTAAAACAGGAATATTAATTAGAACATAGTATACAGCAAAACAGGAATAGCATCTGGATTAGAGCACACAATAAAGCAGGAAGATTAAATAGAACAGAGTGCACAGCAAAACAGGAATATTAAATAGAACAGAGTGCACAGCATTACAGGAACAGCAGCTGGATTAGAGTGCACAGTACAAGAAAGATATTAAATAGAACAGAGTGCACGGCGAAACAGGAATAGCAGCTGGGTTCGAGTGCACAGTAAAACAGGAATATTAATTAGAACAGAGTATACAGCAAAACAGGAATAGCAGCTGGATTAGAGCGCACAGTAAAACAAGAATGTTAAATGGAACAGAGTGCACAACAAAACAGGAACAGCTGCTGGTTTATAGTGCACAGTAAAACAAGAATTTTAAATAGAACAGAGTGCACAGCAAAAGAGGAATAGCAGCTGGATTAGAGTGCACAGTAAAACAGGACTATTAGATCGAACAGATTGCACAGCAAAACAGGAACAGCAGCTGGATTAGAGCGCACAGTAAAACAGGAATATTAATTAGAACAGAGTATACAGCAAAACAGGAATAGCAGCTGGATTGGAGTGCACAATAATGCAGGAAGATTAAATAGAACAGAGTGCACAGCAAAACAGGAACAGCAGCCAGTTTAGAGTGCACAGTAAAACAAGAATATTAAATAGAACAGAGTGCACAGCAAAACAGGAATATTAATTAGAACAGAGTAGACAGCAAAACAGGAATAGCAGCTGGATTAGAGCGCACAATAATGCAGGAAGATTAAATAGAACAGAGTGCACAGCAAAACAGGAACAGCAGCCGGTTTCGAGTGCACAGTAAAACAAGAATATTAAATAGAACAGAGTGCACAGCATTACAGGAACAGCAGCTGGATTAGAGTGCACAGTACAAGAAAGATATTAAATAGATCAGAGTGCACAGTAAAACAGGAATATTAATTAGAACAGAGGGCAAAACAAAACAGGAATAGCAGCTGGATTACAGTGCACAGCAAAACAGGAATATTAATTAGAACAGAGTGCACAGGAAACAGGCATAGCAGCTGGATTAGAGTGCACAGCAAAACAGGAATATTAATTGGAACAGAGTGCACAGCAAAACAGGAAAAGCAGCTCGATTATCGAGCACATTAAAACAGAAATATTAATTAGAACAGAGTTCACAACAAAACAGGAACAGCAGCTGGATTAGAGTGCACAGTAAAACAGAAATATCAATTAGAACAGAGTGCACAACAGAACAGGAACAGCAGCTGGATTAGAGTGCACAGTAAAACAAGAATATTAATTAGAACAGAGTATACAGCAAAACAGGAATAGCAGCTGGATTAGAGCAGACAGTAAAACAAGAAAGTTAAATAGAACAGAGTGCACAGCAAAACAGGAATAGAAGCTGGATTAGAGTGCACAGTAAAACAGGAATATTAAATAGAACAGATTGGACAGCAAAAAAGGAATACAGCTGGATTAGAGTGCACAGTAAAACAGAAATATTTTAAACAAAACAGGAACAGCAGCTGGATTAGAGTGCACAATAAAACAGGAATATTAATTAGAACAGAGTGCACAACAAACGAGAAATAGAAGCTGGATTAGAGTGCACAGTAAAACAGGAATATTAATTAGAACAGAGTGCACAACAAACCAGGAATAGCAGCTGGATTAGACTGCACAGTAAAACAGGAATATTAATTAGAACAGAGTGCACAACAAAACAGGAATAGCAGCTGGATTAGAGTGCACAGTAAAACAGGAATATTAATTAGAACACAGTGCCAGCACAACAGGAATAGCATCTGGATTAGAGCACACAATAAAGCAGGAAGATTAAATAGAACAGAGTGCACAGCAAAACAGGAATATTAAATAGAACAGAGTGCACAGCATTACAGGAACAGCAGCTGGATTAGAGTGCACAGTACAAGAAAGATATTAAATAGAACAGAGTGCACGGCGAAACAGGAATAGCAGCTGGGTTCGAGTGCACAGTAAAACAGGAATATTAATTAGAACAGAGTATACAGCAAAACAGGAATAGCAGCTGGATTAGAGCGCACAGTAAAACAAGAATGTTAAATGGAACAGAGTGCACAACAAAACAGGAACATCTGCTGGTTTATAGTGCACAGTAAAACAAGAATTTTAAATAGAACAGAGTGCACAGCAAAAGAGGAATAGCAGCTGGATTAGAGTGCACAGTAAAACAGGACTATTAGATCGAACAGATTGCACAGCAAAACAGGAATAGCAGCTGGATTAGAGCGCACAGTAAAACAGGAATATTAATTAGAACAGAGTATACAGCAAAACAGGAATAGCAGCTGGATTGGAGTGCACAATAATGCAGGAAGATTAAATAGAACAGAGTGCACAGCAAAACAGGAATATTAATTAGAACAGAGTAGACAGCAAAACAGGAATAGCAGCTGGATTAGAGCGCACAATAATGCAGGAAGATTAAATAGAACAGAGTGCACAGCAAAACAGGAACAGCAGCCGGTTTCGAGTGCACAGTAAAACAAGAATATTAAATAGAACAGAGTGCACAGCATTACAGGAACAGCAGCTGGATTAGAGTGCACAGTACAAGAAAGATATTAAATAGATCAGAGTGCACAGTAAAACAGGAATATTAATTAGAACAGAGGGCAAAACAAAACAGGAATAGCAGCTGGATTAGAGTGCACAGCAAAACAGGAATATTAATTGGGACAGAGTGCACAGCAAAACAGGAAAAGCAGCTCAATTATCGAGCACATTAAAACAGAAATATTAATTAGAACAGAGTTCACAACAAAACAGGAACAGCAGCTGGATTAGAGTGCACAGTAAAACAGAAATATTATAAACAAAACAGGAACAGCAGCTGGATTAGAGTGCACAATAAAACAGGAATATTAATTAGAACAGAGTGCACAACAAACGAGAAATAGAAGCTGGATTAGAGTGCACAGTAAAACAGGAATATTAATTAGAACAGAGTGCACAACAAACCAGGAATAGCAGCTGGATTAGACTGCACAGTAAAACAGGAATATTAATTAGAACAGAGTGCACAACAAAACAGGAATAGCAGCTGGATTAGAGTGCACAGTAAAACAGGAATATTAATTAGAACACAGTGCCAGCACAACAGGAATAGCTTCTGGATTAGAGCACACAATAAAGCAGGAAGATTAAATAGAACAGAGTGCACAGCAAAACAGGAATATTAAATAGAACAGAGTGCACAGCATTACAGGAACAGCAGCTGGATTAGAGTGCACAGTACAAGAAAGATATTAAATAGAACAGAGTGCACGGCGAAACAGGAATAGCAGCTGGGTTCGAGTGCACAGTAAAACAGGAATATTAATTAGAACAGAGTATACAGCAAAACAGGAATAGCAGCTGGATTAGAGCGCACAGTAAAACAAGAATGTTAAATGGAACAGAGTGCACAACAAAACAGGAACAGCTGCTGGTTTATAGTGCACAGTAAAACAAGAATTTTAAATAGAACAGAGTGCACAGCAAAAGAGGAATAGCAGCTGGATTAGAGTGCACAGTAAAACAGGACTATTAGATCGAACAGATTGCACAGCAAAACAGGAATAGCAGCTGGATTAGAGCGCACAGTAAAACAGGAATATTAATTAGAACAGAGTATACAGCAAAACAGGAATAGCAGCTGGATTGGAGTGCACAATAATGCAGGAAGATTAAATAGAACAGAGTGCACAGCAAAACAGGAACAGCAGCCAGTTTAGAGTGCACAGTAAAACAAGAATATTAAATAGAACAGAGTGCACAGCAAAACAGGAATATTAATTAGAACAGAGTAGACAGCAAAACAGGAATAGCAGCTGGATTGGAGAGCACAGTAAATCAGAAATATTAATTAGAACAGCGTGCACAACAAAACTGGAACAGCAGAAGGAGAAGAGTGCACAGTAAAACAGGAATATTAATTAGAACAGAGTGCACAGCAAAACAGGAACAGCAGCTGGATTAGAGTGCACAGTAAAACAGGAATATTAATTAGAACAGAGTGCACAGCATTACAGGAACAGCAGCTGGATTAGAGTGCACAGTACAAGAAAGATATTAAATAGAACAGAGTGCACGGCGAAACAGGAATAGCAGCTGGGTTCGAGTGCACAGTAAAACAGGAATATTAATTAGAACAGAGTATACAGCAAAACATAAATAGCAGCTGGATTAGAGCGCACAGTAAAACAAGAATGTTAAATGGAACAGAGTGCACAACAAAACAGGAACAGCTGCTGGTTTATAGTGCACAGTAAAACAAGAATTTTAAATAGAACAGAGTGCACAGCAAAAGAGGAATAGCAGCTGGATTAGAGTGCACAGTAAAACAGGACTATTAGATCGAACAGATTGCACAGCAAAACAGGAATAGCAGCTGGATTAGAGCGCACAGTAAAACAGGAATATTAATTAGAACAGAGTATACAGCAAAACAGGAATAGCAGCTGGATTGGAGTGCACAATAATGCAGGAAGATTAAATAGAACAGAGTGCTAAGCAAAACAGGAACAGCAGCCAGTTTAGAGTGCACAGTAAAACAAGAATATTAAATAGAACAGAGTGCACAGCAAAACAGGAATATTAATTAGAACAGAGTAGACAGCAAAACAGGAATAGCAGCTGGATTAGAGCGCACAATAAAGCAGGAAGATTAAATAGAACAGAGTGCACAGCAAAACAGGAACAGCAGCCGGTTTCGAGTGCACAGTAAAACAAGAATATTAAATAGAACAGAGTGCACAGCATTACAGGAACAGCAGCTGGATTAGAGTGCACAGTACAAGAAAGATATTAAATAGATCAGAGTGCACAGTAAAACAGGAATATTAATTAGAACAGAGGGCAAAACAAAACAGGAATAGAGGCTGGATTAGAGTGCACAGCAAAACAGGAATATTAATTAGAACAGAGTGCACAGGAAACAGGCATAGCAGCTGGATTAGAGTGCACAGCAAAACAGGAATATTAATTGGAACAGAGTGCACAGCAAAACAGGAAAAGCAGCTCGATTATCGAGCACATTAAAACAGAAATATTAATTAGAACAGAGTTCAGAACAAAACAGGAACAGCAGCTGGATTAGAGTGCACAGTAAAACAGAAATATCAATTAGAACAGAGTGCACAACAAAACAGGAACAGCAGCTGGATTAGAGTGCACAGTAAAACAAGAATATTAATTAGAACAGAGTATACGGCAAAACAGGAATAGCAGCTGGATTAGAGCACACAGTAAAACAAGAAAGTTAAATAGAACAGAGTGCACAGCAAAACAGGAATAGAAGCTGGATTAGAGTGCACAGTACAACAGGAATATTAAATAGAACAGATTGGACAGCAAAAAAGGAATAGCAGCTGGATTAGAGTGTACAGTCAAACAGAAATATTATAAACAAAACAGGAACAGCAGCTGGATTAGAGTGCACAATACAACAGGAATATTAATTAGAACAGAGTGCACAACAAACGAGGAATAGAAGCTGGATTAGAGTGCACAGTAAAACAGGAATATTAATTAGAACAGAGTGCACAACAAACCAGGAATAGCAGCTGGATTAGAGTGCACAGTAAAACAGGAATATTAATTAGAACAGAGTGCACAAGAAAACAGGAATAGCAGCTGGATTAGAGTGCACAGTAAAACAGGAATATTAAATAGAACAGAGGGCATGACAAAACAGGAATAGCAGCTGGATTGGAGTGCACAGTAAAACAGGAATATTAAATAGAACTGAGTGCATCGGAAGCAGGAATAGCAGCTGGATTAGAGTGCACAGTAAAACAGGAATATTAAATAGAACAGAGGGCATAACAAAACAGGAACAGCAGCTGGATTAGAGTGCACAGTAAAGGAGGAATATTAAATCGAACAGAGTGCACATGAAACAGGAATAGCAGCTGTATTAGAATGCACAGTAAAACAGGAATATTAATTAGAACAGTGTGCACAACAAAACAGGAATAGCAGCTGAATTGGAGTGCACAGTAAAACAGGAATATTAATTAGAACAGAATGCACAGGAAAACAGGAATAGCAGCTGAATTCGAGTGCACAGTAATATAGGAATATTAATTAGAACAGAGTGCACAACAAAACAGGAATAGCAGCTGGATTAGAGTGCACAGTAAAACAGGGATATTAATTAGAACAGAGTGCACAGCTCAACATTAATAGCAGCTGGATTAGAGTGCACAGTAAAAGAGGAATATTAATTATAACAGAGGGCCCAGCACATCAGCAATAGCAGCTGGATTGGAGTGCACAGTGAAACAGGAATATTAATTAGAACAGAGTGCACAACAAAACAGTAACAGCTGATGGATGAGAGTGCACAGTAAAACAGGAATATTAATTAGAACAGAGTATACAGCAAAACAGGAATAGCAGCTGGATTAGAGTGCACAGTAAAACAGGACTATTAGATCGAACAGATTGCACAGCAAAACAGGAATAGCAGCTGGATTAGAGTGCACAGTAAAACAGGAATATTAATTAGAACAGGGTATACAGCAAAACAGGAATAGCAGCTGGATTAGAGCGCACAATACAACAGGAAGATTAAATAGAACAGAGGGCCCAGCACATCAGCAATAGCAGCTGGATTAGATTGCACAGCAAAACAGGAACAGCAGCCGGTTTAGAGTGCACAGTAAAACTAGAATATTAAATAGAACAGAGTGCACAGCAAAACAGGAATAGCAGCTGGATTAGAGTGCACAGTAAAAATGTAATATTTAAATAGAACAGAGTGCACAGCAAAACAGGATTAGCAGCTGGATTAGAGTGCACAGTAAAACAGGAATATTAATTAGAACAGATTGGACAGCAAAAAAGGAATAGCAGCTGGATTAGAGTGCACAGTCAAACAGAAATATTATAAACAAAACAGGAACAGCAGCTGGATTAGAGTGCACAATACAACAGGAATATTAATTAGAACAGAGTGCACAACAAACGAGGAATAGAAGCTGGATTAGAGTGCACAGTAAAACAGGAATATTAATTAGAACAGAGTGCACAACAAACCAGGAATAGCAGCTGGATTAGAGTGCACAGTAAAACAGGAATATTAATTAGAACACAGTGCATAGGAAGCAGGAATAGCAGCTGGATTAGAGTGCACAGTAAAACAGGAATATTAAATAGAACAGAGGGCATGACAAAACAGGAATAGCAGCTGGATTGGAGTGCACAGTAAAACAGGAATATTAAATAGAACTGAGTGCACAGGAAGCAGGAATAGCAGCTGGATTAGAGTGCACAGTAAAACAGGAATATTAAATAGAACAGAGGGCATAACAAAACAGGAAGAGCAGCTGGATTAGAGTGCACAGTAAAAGAGGAATATTAATTAGAACAGGGGGCCCAGCACATCAGGAACAGCAGCTGGATTAGAGTGCGCAGCAAAAGAGGAATATCAAATCGAACAGAGTGCACATGAAACAGGAATAACAGCTGAATTGGAGTGCACAGTAAAAGAGGAATATTAAATCGAACAGAGTGCACATGAAACAGGAATAGCAGCTGTATTAGAATGCACAGTAAAACAGGAATATTAATTAGAACAGTGTGCACAACAAAACAGGAATAGCAGCTGAATTGGAGTGCACAGTAAAACAGGAATATTAATTAGAACAGAATGCACAGGAAAACAGGAATAGCAGCTGAATTCGAGTGCACAGTAAAATAGGAATATTAATTAGAACAGAGTGCACAACAAAACAGGAATAGCAGCTGGATTAGAGTGCACAGTAAAACAGGGATATTAATTAGAACAGAGTGCACAGCTCAACAGGAATAGCAGCTGGATTAGAGTGCACAGTAAAAGAGGAATATTAATTATAACAGAGGGCCCAGCACATCAGCAATAGCAGCTGGATTGGAGTGCACAGTGAAACAGGAATATTAATTAGAACAGAGTGCACAACAAAACAGTAACAGCTGATGGATGAGAGTGCACAGTAAAACAGGAATATTAATTAGAACAGAGTATACAGCAAAACAGGAATAGCAGCTGGATTAGTGTGCACAGTAAAACAGGACTATTAGATCGAACAGATTGCACAGCAAAACAGGAATAGCAGCTGGATTAGAGTGCACAGTAAAACAGGAATATTAATTAGAACAGGGTATACAGCAAAACAGGAATAGCAGCTGGATTAGAGCGCACAATACAACAGGAAGATTAAATAGAACAGAGGGCCCAGCACATCAGCAATAGCAGCTGGATTAGATTGCACAGCAAAACAGGAACAGCAGCCGGTTTAGAGTGCACAGTAAAACTAGAATATTAAATAGAACAGAGTGCACAGCAAAACAGGAATAGCAGCTGGATTAGAGTGCACAGTAAAAATGTAATATTTAAATAGAACAGAGTGCACAGCAAAACAGGATTAGCAGCTGGATTAGAGTGCACAGTAAAACAGGAATATTAGTTAGAACAGATTGAACAGCAATACAGGAACAGCAGCTGGATTAGAGTGCACAGTAGACAAGGAATATTAAATAGAACACAGTGCACAACAGTGCAGGAATAGCAGCTGGATTAGACAACACAGTAAAACAGGAAGATTAATTTGAACAGAATTAATGACAAAGCAGTAATAGAAGATGGATTAGAGTGTACACTGCAATAAGAATCATAATTAAAACAGAGTACACAGCAAAACAGGACCAGCAGCCGGTTTAGAGTGCACAGCAAATCAGTAATATTAAATAGAAAAGAGTGCACAGCATTAAAGGAGCAGCAGCTGGATTAGAGTGCACAGAACAAGAAAGATATCAAATAGAACAGAGTACACAGCAAAATAGCAATAGCAACTGTATTAGAATGCACAGTAAAACAGGAATATTAAATATAACAGAGTGCATAGGAAACAGGAATAGCAGCTGGATTAGAGTGAACAGTAAAACCAGAATATTAATTAGAACAGATGAGATGACAAAGCTGTAATAACAGCTGGATTAGAGCGCACTCTAAAACAGGAATATTAATTAGAACAGAGTGCACAACAAAACAGGAATAGCAGCAGGATTAGAGTGCACAGTAAAACAGGAATATTAATAAGAACAGAGTGCACAGCTCAACAGGAATAGCAGCTGGATTAGAGTGCACAGTAAAAGAGGAATATTAATTAGAAAAGAGGGCCCAGCACATCAGGAACAGCAGCTGGATTAGAGTGCACAGTAAAACAGGAATATTAAATAGAACAGAGGGCATAACAAAACAGGAAGAGCAGCTGGATTAGAGTGCACAGTAAAACAGGAATATTAATTAGAACAGAGTGCACAGCATTACAGGAACAGCAGCTGGATTAGAGTGCACAGTACAAGAAAGATATTAAATAGAACAGAGTGCACGGCGAAACAGGAATAGCAGCTGGGTTCGAGTGCACAGTAAAACAGGAATATTAATTAGAACAGAGTATACAGCAAAACATAAATAGCAGCTGGATTAGAGCGCACAGTAAAACAAGAATGTTAAATGGAACAGAGTGCACAACAAAACAGGAACAGCTGCTGGTTTATAGTGCACAGTAAAACAAGAATTTTAAATAGAACAGAGTGCACAGCAAAAGAGGAATAGCAGCTGGATTAGAGTGCACAGTAAAACAGGACTATTAGATCGAACAGATTGCACAGCAAAACAGGAATAGCAGCTGGATTAGAGCGCACAGTAAAACAGGAATATTAATTAGAACAGAGTATACAGCAAAACAGGAATAGCAGCTGGATTGGAGTGCACAATAATGCAGGAAGATTAAATAGAACAGAGTGCTAAGCAAAACAGGAACAGCAGCCAGTTTAGAGTGCACAGTAAAACAAGAATATTAAATAGAACAGAGTGCACAGCAAAACAGGAATATTAATTAGAACAGAGTAGACAGCAAAACAGGAATAGCAGCTGGATTAGAGCGCACAATAAAGCAGGAAGATTAAATAGAACAGAGTGCACAGCAAAACAGGAACAGCAGCCGGTTTCGAGTGCACAGTAAAACAAGAATATTAAATAGAACAGAGTGCACAGCATTACAGGAACAGCAGCTGGATTAGAGTGCACAGTACAAGAAAGATATTAAATAGATCAGAGTGCACAGTAAAACAGGAATATTAATTAGAACAGAGGGCAAAACAAAACAGGAATAGAGGCTGGATTAGAGTGCACAGCAAAACAGGAATATTAATTAGAACAGAGTGCACAGGAAACAGGCATAGCAGCTGGATTAGAGTGCACAGCAAAACAGGAATATTAATTGGAACAGAGTGCACAGCAAAACAGGAAAAGCAGCTCGATTATCGAGCACATTAAAACAGAAATATTAATTAGAACAGAGTTCACAACAAAACAGGAACAGCAGCTGGATTAGAGTGCACAGTAAAACAAGAATATTAATTAGAACAGAGTATACAGCAAAACAGGAATAGCAGCTGGATTAGAGCACACAGTAAAACAAGAAAGTTAAATAGAACAGAGTGCACAGCAAAACAGGAATAGAAGCTGGATTAGAGTGCACAGTACAACAGGAATATTAAATAGAACAGATTGGACAGCAAAAAAGGAATAGCAGCTGGATTAGAGTGTACAGTCAAACAGAAATATTATAAACAAAACAGGAACAGCAGCTGGATTAGAGTGCACAATACAACAGGAATATTAATTAGAACAGAGTGCACAACAAACGAGGAATAGAAGCTGGATTAGAGTGCACAGTAAAACAGGAATATTAATTAGAACAGAGTGCACAACAAACCAGGAATAGCAGCTGGATTAGAGTGCACAGTAAAACAGGAATATTAATTAGAACAGAGTGCACAAGAAAACAGGAATAGCAGCTGGATTAGAGTGCACAGTAAAACAGGAATATTAAATAGAACAGAGGGCATGACAAAACAGGAATAGCAGCTGGATTGGAGTGCACAGTAAAACAGGAATATTAAATAGAACTGAGTGCATCGGAAGCAGGAATAGCAGCTGGATTAGAGTGCACAGTAAAACAGGAATATTAAATAGAACAGAGGGCATAACAAAACAGGAACAGCAGCTGGATTAGAGTGCACAGTAAAGGAGGAATATTAAATCGAACAGAGTGCACATGAAACAGGAATAGCAGCTGTATTAGAATGCACAGTAAAACAGGAATATTAATTAGAACAGTGTGCACAACAAAACAGGAATAGCAGCTGAATTGGAGTGCACAGTAAAACAGGAATATTAATTAGAACAGAATGCACAGGAAAACAGGAATAGCAGCTGAATTCGAGTGCACAGTAATATAGGAATATTAATTAGAACAGAGTGCACAACAAAACAGGAATAGCAGCTGGATTAGAGTGCACAGTAAAACAGGGATATTAATTAGAACAGAGTGCACAGCTCAACAGGAATAGCAGCTGGATTAGAGTGCACAGTAAAAGAGGAATATTAATTATAACAGAGGGCCCAGCACATCAGCAATAGCAGCTGGATTGGAGTGCACAGTGAAACAGGAATATTAATTAGAACAGAGTGCACAACAAAACAGTAACAGCTGATGGATGAGAGTGCACAGTAAAACAGGAATATTAATTAGAACAGAGTATACAGCAAAACAGGAATAGCAGCTGGATTAGAGTGCACAGTAAAACAGGACTATTAGATCGAACAGATTGCACAGCAAAACAGGAATAGCAGCTGGATTAGAGTGCACAGTAAAACAGGAATATTAATTAGAACAGGGTATACAGCAAAACAGGAATAGCAGCTGGATTAGAGCGCACAATACAACAGGAAGATTAAATAGAACAGAGGGCCCAGCACATCAGCAATAGCAGCTGGATTAGATTGCACAGCAAAACAGGAACAGCAGCCGGTTTAGAGTGCACAGTAAAACTAGAATATTAAATAGAACAGAGTGCACAGCAAAACAGGAATAGCAGCTGGATTAGAGTGCACAGTAAAAATGTAATATTTAAATAGAACAGAGTGCACAGCAAAACAGGATTAGCAGCTGGATTAGAGTGCACAGTAAAACAGGAATATTAATTAGAACAGATTGGACAGCAAAAAAGGAATAGCAGCTGGATTAGAGTGCACAGTCAAACAGAAATATTATAAACAAAACAGGAACAGCAGCTGGATTAGAGTGCACAATACAACAGGAATATTAATTAGAACAGAGTGCACAACAAACGAGGAATAGAAGCTGGATTAGAGTGCACAGTAAAACAGGAATATTAATTAGAACAGAGTGCACAACAAACCAGGAATAGCAGCTGGATTAGAGTGCACAGTAAAACAGGAATATTAATTAGAACACAGTGCATAGGAAGCAGGAATAGCAGCTGGATTAGAGTGCACAGTAAAACAGGAATATTAAATAGAACAGAGGGCATGACAAAACAGGAATAGCAGCTGGATTGGAGTGCACAGTAAAACAGGAATATTAAATAGAACTGAGTGCACAGGAAGCAGGAATAGCAGCTGGATTAGAGTGCACAGTAAAACAGGAATATTAAATAGAACAGAGGGCATAACAAAACAGGAAGAGCAGCTGGATTAGAGTGCACAGTAAAAGAGGAATATTAATTAGAACAGGGGGCCCAGCACATCAGGAACAGCAGCTGGATTAGAGTGCGCAGCAAAAGAGGAATATCAAATCGAACAGAGTGCACATGAAACAGGAATAACAGCTGAATTGGAGTGCACAGTAAAACAGGAATATTAATTAGAACAGTGTGCACAACAAAACAGGAATAGCAGCTGAATTGGAGTGCACAGTAAAACAGGAATATTAATTAGAACAGAATGCACAGGAAAACAGGAATAGCAGCTGAATTCGAGTGCACAGTAAAATAGGAATATTAATTAGAACAGAGTGCACAACAAAACAGGAATAGCAGCTGGATTAGAGTGCACAGTAAAACAGGGATATTAATTAGAACAGAGTGCACAGCTCAACAGGAATAGCAGCTGGATTAGAGTGCACAGTAAAAGAGGAATATTAATTATAACAGAGGGCCCAGCACATCAGCAATAGCAGCTGGATTGGAGTGCACAGTGAAACAGGAATATTAATTAGAACAGAGTGCACAACAAAACAGTAACAGCTGATGGATGAGAGTGCACAGTAAAACAGGAATATTAATTAGAACAGAGTATACAGCAAAACAGGAATAGCAGCTGGATTAGCGTGCACAGTAAAACAGGACTATTAGATCGAACAGATTGCACAGCAAAACAGGAATAGCAGCTGGATTAGAGTGCACAGTAAAACAGGAATATTAATTAGAACAGGGTATACAGCAAAACAGGAATAGCAGCTGGATTAGAGCGCACAATACAACAGGAAGATTAAATAGAACAGAGGGCCCAGCACATCAGCAATAGCAGCTGGATTAGATTGCACAGCAAAACAGGAACAGCAGCCGGTTTAGAGTGCACAGTAAAACTAGAATATTAAATAGAACAGAGTGCACAGCAAAACAGGAATAGCAGCTGGATTAGAGTGCACAGTAAAAATGTAATATTTAAATAGAACAGAGTGCACAGCAAAACAGGATTAGCAGCTGGATTAGAGTGCACAGTAAAACAGGAATATTAGTTAGAACAGATTGAACAGCAATACAGGAACAGCAGCTGGATTAGAGTGCACAGTAGACAAGGAATATTAAATAGAACACAGTGCACAACAGTGCAGGAATAGCAGCTGGATTAGACAACACAGTAAAACAGGAAGATTAATTTGAACAGAATTAATGACAAAGCAGTAATAGAAGATGGATTAGAGTGTACACTGCAATAAGAATCATAATTAAAACAGAGTACACAGCAAAACAGGACCAGCAGCCGGTTTAGAGTGCACAGCAAATCAGTAATATTAAATAGAAAAGAGTGCACAGCATTAAAGGAGCAGCAGCTGGATTAGAGTGCACAGAACAAGAAAGATATCAAATAGAACAGAGTACACAGCAAAATAGCAATAGCAACTGGATTAGAATGCACAGTAAAACAGGAATATTAAATATAACAGAGTGCATAGGAAACAGGAATAGCAGCTGGATTAGAGTGAACAGTAAAACCAGAATATTAATTAGAACAGATGAGATGACAAAGCTGTAATAACAGCTGGATTAGAGCGCACTCTAAAACAGGAATATTAATTAGAACAGAGTGCACAACAAAACAGGAATAGCAGCAGGATTAGAGTGCACAGTAAAACAGGAATATTAATAAGAACAGAGTGCACAGCTCAACAGGAATAGCAGCTGGATTAGAGTGCACAGTAAAAGAGGAATATTAATTAGAAAAGAGGGCCCAGCACATCAGGAACAGCAGCTGGATTAGAGTGCACAGTAAAACAGGAATATTAAATAGAACAGAGGGCATAACAAAACAGGAAGAGCAGCTGGATTAGAGTGCACAGTAAAAGAGGAATATTAATTAGAACAGGGGGCCCAGCACATCAGGAACAGCAGCTGGATTAGAGTGCGCAGCAAAAGAGGAATATCAAATCGAACAGAGAGCACATGAAACAGGAATAACAGCTGAATTGGAGTGCACAGTAAAAGAGGAATATTAAATCGAACAGAGTGCACATGAAACAGGAATAGCAGCTGTATTAGAATGCACAGTAAAACAGGAATATTAATTAGAACAGTGTGCACAACAAAACAGGAATAGCAGCTGAATTGGAGTGCACAGTAAAACAGGAATATTAATTAGAACAGAATGCACAGGAAAACAGGAATAGCAGCTGAATTCGAGTGCACAGTAAAATAGGAATATTAATTAGAACAGAGTGCACAACAAAACAGGAATAGCAGCTGGATTAGAGTGCACAGTAAAACAGGGATATTAATTAGAACAGAGTGCACAGCTCAACAGGAATAGCAGCTGGATTAGAGTGCACAGTAAAAGAGGAATATTAATTATAACAGAGGGCCCAGCACATCAGCAATAGCAGCTGGATTGGAGTGCACAGTGAAACAGGAATATTAATTAGAACAGAGTGCACAACAAAACAGTAACAGCTGATGGATGAGAGTGCACAGTAAAACAGGAATATTAATTAGAACAGAGTATACAGCAAAACAGGAATAGCAGCTGGATTAGAGTGCACAGTAAAACAGGAATATTAATTAGAACAGGGTATACAGCAAAACAGGAATAGCAGCTGGATTAGAGCGCACAATACAACAGGAAGATTAAATAGAACAGAGTGCACAGCAAAACAGGAACAGCAGCCGGTTTAGAGTGCACAGTAAAACTAGAATATTAAATAGAACAGAGTGCACAGCAAAACAGGAATAGCAGCTGGATTAGAGTGCACAGTAAAAATGTAATATTTAAATAGAACAGAGTGCACAGCAAAACAGGATTAGCAGCTGGATTAGAGTGCACAGTAAAGCAGGAATATTAATTAGAACAGATTGAACAGCAATACAGGAACAGCAGCTGGATTAGAGTGCACAGTAGAAAAGGAATATTAAATAGAACACAGTGCACAGCAATGCAGGAATAGCAGCTGGATTAGACAACACAGTAAAACAGGAAGATTAATTAGAACAGAATTAATGACAAAGCAGTAATAGAAGATGGATTAGAGTGTACACTGCAATAAGAATCATAATTAGAACAGAGTGCACAGCAAAACAGGACCAGCAGCCGGTTTAGAGTGCACAGCAAATCAGGAATATTAAATAGAAAAGAGTGCACAGCATTAAAGGAGCAGCAGCTGGATTAGTGTGCACAGAACAAGAAAGATATCAAATAGAACAGAGTACACAGCAAAATAGCAATAGCAACTGGATTAGAATGCACAGTAAAACAGGAATATTAAATATAACAGAGTGCATAGGAAACAGGAATAGCAGCTGGATTAGAGTGAACAGTAAAACCAGAATATTAATTAGAACAGATGAGATGACAAAGCTGTAATAACAGCTGGATTAGAGCGCACTCTAAAACAGGAATATTAATTAGAACAGAGTGCACAACAAAACAGGAATAGCAGCAGGATTAGAGTGCACAGTAAAACAGGAATATTAATAAGAACAGAGTGCACAGCTCAACAGGAATAGCAGCTGGATTAGAGTGCACAGTAAAAGAGGAATATTAATTAGAAAAGAGGGCCCAGCACATCAGGAACAGCAGCTGGATTAGAGTGCACAGTAAAACAGGAATATTAAATAGAACAGAGGGCATAACAAAACAGGAAGAGCAGCTGGATTAGAGTGCACAGTAAAAGAGGAATATTAATTAGAACAGGGGGCCCAGCACATCAGGAACAGCAGCTGGATTAGAGTGCGCAGCAAAAGAGGAATATCAAATCGAACAGAGAGCACATGAAACAGGAATAACAGCTGAATTGGAGTGCACAGTAAAAGAGGAATATTAAATCGAACAGAGTGCACATGAAACAGGAATAGCAGCTGTATTAGAATGCACAGTAAAGCAGGAATATTAATTAGAACAGTGTGCACAACAAAACAGGAATAGCAGCTGAATTGGAGTGCACAGTAAAACAGGAATATTAATTAGAACAGAATGCACAGGAAAACAGGAATAGCAGCTGAATTCGAGTGCACAGTAAAATAGGAATATTAATTAGAACAGAGTGCACAACAAAACAGGAATAGCAGCTGGATTAGAGTGCACAGTAAAACAGGGATATTAATTAGAACAGAGTGCACAGCTCAACAGGAATAGCAGCTGGATTAGAGTGCACAGTAAAAGAGGAATATTAATTATAACAGAGGGCCCAGCACATCAGCAATAGCAGCTGGATTGGAGTGCACAGTGAAACAGGAATATTAATTAGAACAGAGTGCACAACAAAACAGTAACAGCTGATGGATGAGAGTGCACAGTAAAACAGGAATATTAATTAGAACAGAGTATACAGCAAAACAGGAATAGCAGCTGGATTAGAGTGCACAGTAAAACAGGAATATTAATTAGAACAGGGTATACAGCAAAACAGGAATAGCAGCTGGATTAGAGCGCACAATACAACAGGAAGATTAAATAGAACAGAGTGCACAGCAAAACAGGAACAGCAGCCGGTTTAGAGTGCACAGTAAAACTAGAATATTAAATAGAACAGAGTGCACAGCAAAACAGGAATAGCAGCTGGATTAGAGTGCACAGTAAAAATGTAATATTTAAATAGAACAGAGTGCACAGCAAAACAGGATTAGCAGCTGGATTAGAGTGCACAGTAAAACAGGAATATTAATTAGAACAGATTGAACAGCAATACAGGAACAGCAGCTGGATTAGAGTGCACAGTAGAAAAGGAATATTAAATAGAACACAGTGCACAGCAATGCAGGAATAGCAGCTGGATTAGACAACACAGTAAAACAGGAAGATTAATTAGAACAGAATTAATGACAAAGCAGTAATAGAAGATGGATTAGAGTGTACACTGCAATAAGAATCATAATTAGAACAGAGTGCACAGCAAAACAGGACCAGCAGCCGGTTTAGAGTGCACAGCAAATCAGGAATATTAAATAGAAAAGAGTGCACAGCATTAAAGGAGCAGCAGCTGGATTAGAGTGCACAGAACAAGAAAGATATCAAATAGAACAGAGTACACAGCAAAATAGCAATAGCAACTGGATTAGAATGCACAGTAAAACAGGAATATTAAATATAACAGAGTGTATAGGAAACAGGAATAGCAGCTGGATTAGAGTGAACAGTAAAACCAGAATATTAATTAGAACAGATGAGATGACAAAGCTGTAATAACAGCTGGATTAGAGCGCACTCTAAAACAGGAATATTAATTAGAACACAGTGCACAGCAAAACAGGAATAGCAGCAGGATTAGAGTGCACAGTAAAACAGGAATATTAATAAGAACAGAGTGCACAGCTCAACAGGAATAGCAGCTGGATTAGAGTGCACAGTAAAAGAGGAATATTAATTAGAAAAGAGGGCCCAGCACATCAGGAACAGCAGCTGGATTAGAGTGCACAGTAAAACAGGAATATTAAATAGAACAGAGGGCATAACAAAACAGGAAGAGCAGCTGGATTAGAGTGCACAGTAAAAGTGGAATATTAATTAGAACAGAGGGCCCAGCACATCAGGAACAGCAGCTGGATTAGAGAGCGCAGCAAAAGAGGAATATCAAATCGAACAGAGTGCACATGAAACAGGAATAGCAGCTGAATTGGAGTGCACAGTAAAATAGGAATATTAATTAGAACAGAGTGCACAGGAAAACAGGAATAGCAGCTGGATTAGAGTGCACAGCAAAACAGGAATATTAATTAGAACAGAGTGCACAACAGAACAGGAATAGCAGCTGGATTAGAGTGTGCAGTGAAACAGGAATATTAATTAGAACAGAGTGCACATGAAACAGGAACAGCAGCTGGATTAGAGTGCACAGTAAAACAGGAATATTAGTTAGAACAGAGTGCACAGGAAACAGGAATAGCAGCTGGATTAGAGTGCACAGTAAAACAGGAATATTAAATAGAACAGAGCGCATAACAAAACAGGAACAGCAGCTGGATTAGAGTGCACAGTAAAAGAGGAATATTAAATCGAACAGAGTGCACATGTAACATGTATAGCAGCTGGATTCGAATGCACAGTAAAACAGGAATATTAATTAGAACAGAGTGCACAACAAAACAGGAATAGCAGCTGAATTGGAGTGCACAGTAAAACAGGAATATTAAGTAGAACAGAGTGCACAGCAAAACAGGAATAGCAGCTGGATTAGAGTGCACAGTAAAACAGGAATATTAATTAGAACAGAGGGCACAATAAAACAGGAATAGCAGCTGGATCAGAGTGCACAGTAAAACAGGAATATTAATTAGAACAGAGTGCAGAGCTCAACAGGAATAGCAGCTGGATTAGAGTGCACAGTAAAAGAGGAATATTAATTAGAACAGAGGGCCCAGCACATCAGCAATAGCAGCTGGATTAGAGTGCACAGTGAAACAGGAATATTAATTAGAACAGAGTGCACAGGAAACTGGAATAGCAGCTGGATTAGAGTGCAAAGTATAACAGGCATATTAACTAGAACAGAGTGCACAACAAAACAGAAACAGCTGATGGATGAGAGTGCACAGTAAAACAGGAATATTAATTAGAACAGAGTGCACAGCAAAACAGAACTGCAGCTGGATTAGAGTGCACAGTAAAACAGGAAGATTAATTAGAACAGAGTATACAGCAAAACAGGAATAGCAGCTGGATTAGAGCGCACAGTAAAACAGGAATGTTAAATAGAACAGAGTGCACAGCAAAACAGGAATAGCAGCTGGATTAGAGTGCACAGTAAAACAGGACTATTAGATCGAACAGATTGCACAGCAAAACAAGAATAGCAGCTGGATTAGAGTGCACAGTAAAACAGGACTATTAGATCGAACAGATTGCACAGCAAAACAGGAATAGCAGCTGGATTAGAGCGCACAATAAAACAGGAAGATTAAATAGAACAGAGTGCACAGCAAAACAGGAACAGCAGCCGGTTTAGAGTGCACAGTAAAGCAAGAATATTAAATAGAACAGAGTGCACAGCAAAACAGGAATAGCAGCTGGATTAGAGTGCACAGTAAAAATGGAATATTTAAATAGAACAGAGTGCACAGCAAAACAGGATTAGCAGCTGGATTAGAGTGCACAGTAAAACAGGAATATTAATTAGAACAGAGTGAACAGCAATACAGGAATAGCAGCTGAATTCGAGTGCACAGTAATATAGGAATATTAATTAGAACAGAGTGCACAACAAAACAGGAATAGCAGCTGGATTAGAGTGCACAGTAAAACAGGGATATTAATTAGAACAGAGTGCACAGCTCAACAGGAATAGCAGCTGGATTAGAGTGCACAGTAAAAGAGGAATATTAATTATAACAGAGGGCCCAGCACATCAGCAATAGCAGCTGGATTGGAGTGCACAGTGAAACAGGAATATTAATTAGAACAGAGTGCACAACAAAACAGTAACAGCTGATGGATGAGAGTGCACAGTAAAACAGGAATATTAATTAGAACAGAGTATACAGCAAAACAGGAATAGCAGCTGGATGAGAGTGCACAGTAAAACAGGACTATTAGATCGAACAGATTGCACAGCAAAACAGGAATAGCAGCTGGATTAGAGTGCACAGTAAAACAGGAATATTAATTAGAACAGGGTATACAGCAAAACAGGAATAGCAGCTGGATTAGAGCGCACAATACAACAGGAAGATTAAATAGAACAGAGGGCCCAGCACATCAGCAATAGCAGCTGGATTAGATTGCACAGCAAAACAGGAACAGCAGCCGGTTTAGAGTGCACAGTAAAACTAGAATATTAAATAGAACAGAGTGCACAGCAAAACAGGAATAGCAGCTGGATTAGAGTGCACAGTAAAAATGTAATATTTAAATAGAACAGAGTGCACAGCAAAACAGGATTAGCAGCTGGATTAGAGTGCACAGTAAAACAGGAATATTAATTAGAACAGATTGGACAGCAAAAAAGGAATAGCAGCTGGATTAGAGTGCACAGTCAAACAGAAATATTATAAACAAAACAGGAACAGCAGCTGGATTAGAGTGCACAATACAACAGGAAAATTAATTAGAACAGAGTGCACAACAAACGAGGAATAGAAGCTGGATTAGAGTGCACAGTAAAACAGGAATATTAATTAGAACAGAGTGCACAACAAACCAGGAATAGCAGCTGGATTAGAGTGCACAGTAAAACAGGAATATTAATTAGAACAGAGTGCACAAGAAAACAGGAATAGCAGCTGGATTAGAGTGCACAGTAAAACAGGAATATTAATTAGAACACAGTGCATAGGAAGCAGGAATAGCAGCTGGATTAGAGTGCACAGTAAAACAGGAATATTAAATAGAACAGAGGGCATGACAAAACAGGAATAGCAGCTGGATTGGAGTGCACAGTAAAACAGGAATATTAAATAGAACAGAGCGCATAACAAAACAGGAACAGCAGCTGGATTAGAGTGCACAGTAAAAGAGGAATATTAAATCGAACAGAGTGCACATGTAACATGTATAGCAGCTGGATTCGAATGCACAGTAAAACAGGAATATTAATTAGAACAGAGTGCACAACAAAACAGGAATTGCAGCTGAATTGGAGTGCACAGTAAAACAGGAATATTAAGTAGAACAGAGTGCACAGCAAAACAGGAATAGCAGCTGGATTAGAGTGCACAGTAAAACAGGAATATTAATTAGAACAGAGGGCACAATAAAACAGGAATAGCAGCTGGATCAGAGTGCACAGTAAAACAGGAATATTAATTAGAACAGAGTGCAGAGCTCAACAGGAATAGCAGCTGGATTAGAGTGCACAGTAAAAGAGGAATATTAATTAGAACAGAGGGCCCAGCACATCAGCAATAGCAGCTGGATTAGAGTGCACAGTGAAACAGGAATATTAATTAGAACAGAGTGCACAGGAAACTGGAATAGCAGCTGGATTAGAGTGCAAAGTATAACAGGCATATTAACTAGAACAGAGTGCACAACAAAACAGAAACAGCTGATGGATGAGAGTGCACAGTAAAACAGGAATATTAATTAGAACAGAGTGCACAGCAAAACAGGACTGCAGCTGGATTAGAGTGCACAGTAAAACAGGAAGATTAATTAGAACAGAGTATACAGCAAAACAGGAATAGCAGCTGGATTAGAGCGCACAGTAAAACAGGAATGTTAAATAGAACAGAGTGCACAGCAAAACAGGAATAGCAGCTGGATTAGAGTGCACAGTAAAACAGGACTATTAGATCGAACAGATTGCACAGCAAAACAAGAATAGCAGCTGGATTAGAGTGCACAGTAAAACAGGACTATTAGATCGAACAGATTGCACAGCAAAACAGGAATAGCAGCTGGATTAGAGCGCACAATAAAACAGGAAATTTAAATAGAACAGATTGCACAGCAAAACAGGAACAGCAGCCGGTTTAGAGTGCACAGTAAAGCAAGAATATTAAATAGAACAGAGTGCACAGCAAAACAGGAATAGCAGCTGGATTAGAGTGCACAGTAAAAATGGAATATTTAAATAGAACAGAGTGCACAGCAAAACAGGATTAGCAGCTGGATTAGAGTGCACAGTAAAACAGGAATATTAATTAGAACAGAGTGAACAGCAATACAGGAATAGCAGCTGAATTCGAGTGCACAGTAATATAGGAATATTAATTAGAACAGAGTGCACAACAAAACAGGAATAGCAGCTGGATTAGAGTGCACAATAAAACAGGGATATTAATTAGAACAGAGTGCACAGCTCAACAGGAATAGCAGCTGGATTAGAGTGCACAGTAAAAGAGGAATATTAATTATAACAGAGGGCCCAGCACATCAGCAATAGCAGCTGGATTGGAGTGCACAGTGAAACAGGAATATTAATTAGAACAGAGTGCACAACAAAACAGTAACAGCTGATGGATGAGAGTGCACAGTAAAACAGGAATATTAATTAGAACAGAGTATACAGCAAAACAGGAATAGCAGCTGGATTAGAGTGCACAGTAAAACAGGACTATTAGATCGAACAGATTGCACAGCAAAACAGGAATAGCAGCTGGATTAGAGTGCACAGTAAAACAGGAATATTAATTAGAACAGGGTATACAGCAAAACAGGAATAGCAGCTGGATTAGAGCGCACAATACAACAGGAAGATTAAATAGAACAGAGGGCCCAGCACATCAGCAATAGCAGCTGGATTAGATTGCACAGCAAAACAGGAACAGCAGCCGGTTTAGAGTGCACAGTAAAACTAGAATATTAAATAGAACAGAGTGCACAGCAAAACAGGAATAGCAGCTGGATTAGAGTGCACAGTAAAAATGTAATATTTAAATAGAACAGAGTGCACAGCAAAACAGGATTAGCAGCTGGATTAGAGTGCACAGTAAAACAGGAATATTAATTAGAACAGATTGGACAGCAAAAAAGGAATAGCAGCTGGATTAGAGTGCACAGTCAAACAGAAATATTATAAACAAAACAGGAACAGCAGCTGGATTAGAGTGCACAATACAACAGGAATATTAATTAGAACAGAGTGCACAACAAACCAGGAATAGCAGCTGGATTAGAGTGCACAGTAAAACAGGAATATTAATTAGAACAGAGTGCACAAGAAAACAGGAATAGCAGCTGGATTAGAGTGCACAGTAAAACAGGAATATTAATTAGAACACAGTGCATAGGAAGCAGGAATAGCAGCTGGATTAGAGTGCACAGTAAAACAGGAATATTAAATAGAACAGAGGGCATGACAAAACAGGAATAGCAGCTGGATTGGAGTGCACAGTAAAACAGGAATATTAAATAGAACTGAGTGCACAGGAAGCAGGAATAGCAGCTGGATTAGAGTGCACAGTAAAACAGGAATATTAAATAGAACAGAGGGCATAACAAAACAGGAAGAGCAGCTGGATTAGAGTGCACAGTAAAAGAGGAATATTAATTAGAACAGGGGGCCCAGCACATCAGGAACAGCAGCTGGATTAGAGTGCGCAGCAAAAGAGGAATATCAAATCGAACAGAGTGCACATGAAACAGGAATAACAGCTGAATTGGAGTGCACAGTAAAAGAGGAATATTAAATCGAACAGAGTGCACATGAAACAGGAATAGCAGCTGTATTAGAATGCACAGTAAAACAGGAATATTAATTAGAACAGTGTGCACAACAAAACAGGAATAGCAGCTGAATTGGAGTGCACAGTAAAACAGGAATATTAATTAGAACAGAATGCACAGGAAAACAGGAATAGCAGCTGAATTCGAGTGCACAGTAAAATAGGAATATTAATTAGAACAGAGTGCACAACAAAACAGGAATAGCAGCTGGATTAGAGTGCACAGTAAAACAGGGATATTAATTAGAACAGAGTGCACAGCTCAACAGGAATAGCAGCTGGATTAGAGTGCACAGTAAAAGAGGAATATTAATTATAACAGAGGGCCCAGCACATCAGCAATAGCAGCTCGATTGGAGTGCACAGTGAAACAGGAATATTAATTAGAACAGAGTGCACAACAAAACAGTAACAGCTGATGGATGAGAGTGCACAGTAAAACAGGAATATTAATTAGAACAGAGTGCACAGCTCAACAGGAATAGCAGCTGGATTAGAGTGCACAGTAAAAGAGGAATATTAATTATAACAGAGGGCCCAGCACATCAGCAATAGCAGCTCGATTGGAGTGCACAGTGAAACAGGAATATTAATTAGAACAGAGTGCACAACAAAACAGTAACAGCTGATGGATGAGAGTGCACAGTAAAACAGGAATATTAATTAGAACAGAGTATACAGCAAAACAGGAATAGCAGCTGGATTAGAGTGCACAGTAAAACAGGACTATTAGATCGAACAGATTGCACAGCAAAACAGGAATAGCAGCTGGATTAGAGTGCACAGTAAAACAGGAATATTAATTAGAACAGGGTATACAGCAAAACAGGAATAGCAGCTGGATTAGAGCGCACAATACAACAGGAAGATTAAATAGAACAGAGGGCCCAGCACATCAGCAATAGCAGCTGGATTAGATTGCACAGCAAAACAGGAACAGCAGCCGGTTTAGAGTGCACAGTAAAACTAGAATATTAAATAGAACAGAGTGCACAGCAAAACAGGAATAGCAGCTGGATTAGAGTGCACTGTAAAAATGTAATATTTAAATAGAACAGAGTGCACAGCAAAACAGGATTAGCAGCTGGATTAGAGTGCACAGTAAAACAGGAATATTAATTAGAACAGATTGAACAGCAATACAGGAACAGCAGCTGGATTAGAGTGCACAGTAGACAAGGAATATTAAATAGAACACAGTGCACAGCAATGCAGGAATAGCAGCTGGATTAGACAACACAGTAAAACAGGAAGATTAATTAGAACAGAATTAATGACAAAGCAGTAATAGAAGATGGATTAGAGTGTACACTGCAATAAGAATCATAATTAAAACAGAGTACACAGCAAAACAGGACCAGCAGCCGGTTTAGAGTGCACAGCAAATCAGTAATATTAAATAGAAAAGAGTGCACAGCATTAAAGGAGCAGCAGCTGGATTAGAGTGCACAGAACAAGAAAGATATCAAATAGAACAGAGTACACAGCAAAATAGCAATAGCAACTGGATTAGAATGCACAGTAAAACAGGAATATTAAATATAACAGAGTGCATAGGAAACAGGAATAGCAGCTGGATTAGAGTGAACAGTAAAACCAGAATATTAATTAGAACAGATGAGATGACAAAGCTGTAATAACAGCTGGATTAGAGCGCACTCTAAAACAGGAATATTAATTAGAACAGAGTGCACAACAAAACAGGAATAGCAGCAGGATTAGAGTGCACAGTAAAACAGGAATATTAATAAGAACAGAGTCACAGCTCAACAGGAATAGCAGCTGGATTAGAGTGCACAGTAAAAGAGGAATATTAATTAGAAAAGAGGGCCCAGCACATCAGGAACAGCAGCTGGATTAGAGTGCACAGTAAAACAGGAATATTAAATAGAACAGAGGGCATAACAAAACAGGAAGAGCAGCTGGATTAGAGTGCACAGTAAAAGAGGAATATTAATTAGAACAGGGGGCCCAGCACATCAGGAACAGCAGCTGGATTAGAGTGCGCAGCAAAAGAGGAATATCAAATCGAACAGAGTGCACATGAAACAGGAATAACAGCTGAATTGGAGTGCACAGTAAAAGAGGAATATTAAATCGAACAGAGTGCACATGAAACAGGAATAGCAGCTGTATTAGAATGCACAGTAAAGCAGGAATATTAATTAGAACAGTGTGCACAACAAAACAGGAATAGCAGCTGAATTGGAGTGCACAGTAAAACAGGAATATTAATTAGAACAGAATGCACAGGAAAACAGGAATAGCAGCTGAATTCGAGTGCACAGTAAAATAGGAATATTAATTAGAACAGAGTGCACAACAAAACAGGAATAGCAGCTGGATTAGAGTGCACAGTAAAACAGGGATATTAATTAGAACAGAGTGCACAGCTCAACAGGAATAGCAGCTGGATTAGAGTGCACAGTAAAAGAGGAATATTAATTATAACAGAGGGCCCAGCACATCAGCAATAGCAGCTGGATTGGAGTGCACAGTGAAACAGGAATATTAATTAGAACAGAGTGCACAACAAAACAGTAACAGCTGATGGATGAGAGTGCACAGTAAAACAGGAATATTAATTAGAACAGAGTATACAGCAAAACAGGAATAGCAGCTGGATTAGAGTGCACAGGAAAACAGGAATATTAATTAGAACAGGGTATACAGCAAAACAGGAATAGCAGCTGGATTAGAGCGCACAATACAACAGGAAGATTAAATAGAACAGAGTGCACAGCAAAACAGGAACAGCAGCCGGTTTAGAGTGCACAGTAAAACTAGAATATTAAATAGAACAGAGTGCACAGCAAAACAGGAATAGCAGCTGGATTAGAGTGCACAGTAAAAATGTAATATTTAAATAGAACAGAGTGCACAGCAAAACAGGATTAGCAGCTGGATTAGAGTGCACAGTAAAACAGGAATATTAATTAGAACAGATTGAACAGCAATACAGGAACAGCAGCTGGATTAGAGTGCACAGTAGAAAAGGAATATTAAATAGAACACAGTGCACAGCAATGCAGGAATAGCAGCTGGATTAGACAACACAGTAAAACAGGAAGATTAATTAGAACAGAATTAATGACAAAGCAGTAATAGAAGATGGATTAGAGTGTACACTGCAATAAGAATCATAATTAGAACAGAGTGCACAGCAAAACAGGACCAGCAGCCGGTTTAGAGTGCACAGCAAATCAGGAATATTAAATAGAAAAGAGTGCACAGCATTAAAGGAGCAGCAGCTGGATTAGAGTGCACAGAACAAGAAAGATATCAAATAGAACAGAGTACACAGCAAAATAGCAATAGCAGCTGGATTAGAATGCACAGTAAAACAGGAATATTAAATATAACAGAGTGCATAGGAAACAGGAATAGCAGCTGGATTAGAGTGAACAGTAAAACCAGAATATTAATTAGAACAGATGAGATGACAAAGCTGTAATAACAGCTGGATTAGAGCGCACTCTAAAACAGGAATATTAATTAGAACAGAGTGCACAACAAAACAGGAATAGCAGCAGGATTAGAGTGCACAGTAAAACAGGAATATTAATAAGAACAGAGTGCACAGCTCAACAGGAATAGCAGCTGGATTAGAGTGCACAGTAAAAGAGGAATATTAATTAGAAAAGAGGGCCCAGCACATCAGGAACAGCAGCTGGATTAGAGTGCACAGTAAAACAGGAATATTAAATAGAACAGAGGGCATAACAAAACAGGAAGAGCAGCTGGATTAGAGTGCACAGTAAAAGTGGAATATTAATTAGAACAGAGGGCCCAGCACATCAGGAACAGCAGCTGGATTAGAGTGCGCAGCAAAAGAGGAATATCAAATCGAACAGAGTGCACATGAAACAGGAATAGCAGCTGAATTGGAGTGCACAGTAAAATAGGAATATTAATTAGAACAGAGTGCACAGGAAAACAGGAATAGCAGCAGGATTAGAGTGCACAGCAAAACAGGAATATTAATTAGAACAGAGTGCACAACAGAACAGGAATAGCAGCTGGATTAGAGTGTGCAGTGAAACAGGAATATTAATTAGAACAGAGTGCACATGGAACAGGAACAGCAGCTGGATTAGAGTGCACAGTAAAAGAGGAATATTAATTAGAACAGAGTGCACAACAAAACAGGAATAGCAGCTGAATTGGAGTGCACAGTAAAACAGGAATATTAAGTAGAACAGAGTGCACAGCAAAACAGGAATAGCAGCTGGATTAGAGTGCACAGTAAAACAGGAATATTAATTAGAACAGAGGGCACAATAAAACAGGAATAGCAGCTGGATCAGAGTGCACAGTAAAACAGGAATATTAATTAGAACAGAGTGCAGAGCTCAACAGGAATAGCAGCTGGATTAGAGTGCACAGTAAAAGAGGAATATTAATTAGAACAGAGGGCCCAGCACATCAGCAATAGCAGCTGGATTAGAGTGCACAGTGAAGCAGGAATATTAATTAGAACAGAGTGCACAGGAAACTGGAATAGCAGCTGGATTAGAGTGCAAAGTATAACAGGCATATTAATTAGAACAGCGTGCACAACAAAACAGGAACAGCGGATGGATGAGAGTGCACAGTAAAACAGGAATATTAATTAGAACAGAGTGCACAGCAAAACAGAACTGCAGCTGGATTAGAGTGCACAGTAAAACAGGAAGATTAATTAGAACAGAGTATGCAGCAAAACAGGAATAGCAGCTGGATTAGAGCGCACAGTAAAACAGGAATGTTAAATAGAACAGAGTGCACAGCAAAACAGGAATAGCAGCTGGATTAGAGTGCACAGTAAAACAGGACTATTAGATCGAACAGATTGCACAGCAAAACAAGAATAGCAGCTGGATTAGAGTGCAAAGTAAAACAGGACTATTAGATCGAACAGATTGCACAGCAAAACAGGAATAGCAGCTGGATTAGAGCGCACAATAAAACAGGAAGATTAAATAGAACAGAGTGCACAGCAAAACAGGAACAGCAGCTGGATTAGAGTGCACAGGAAAAATGGAATATTTAAATAGAACAGAGTGCACAGCAAAACAGGATTAGCAGCTGGATTAGAATGCACAGTAAAACAGGAATATTAATTAGAACAGAGTGAACAGCAATACAGGATTAGCAGCTGGATTAGAGTGCACAGCAGAAAAGGAATATTAATTAGAACAGAGTGAACAGCAATACAGGAACAGCAGCTGGATTAGAGTGCACAGTAAAAAAGGAATATTAAATAGAACAGAGTGCACAGCAATAGAGGAATAGCAGCTGGATTAGACAACAAAGTAAAACAGGAAGATTAATTAGAACAGAGTGCACAGCAAACAGGAATAGCAGCTGGATTAGAGTGCACAGTAAAACAAGGATATTAATTAGAACAAAATACACAAACAAACAAGAATAGCTGCTAGATTAGAGTGCACAGTCAAACAGGAATATGAATTAGAACAGAGTGCACAACAAAACAAGAATAGCTGCTGCATTAGAGTGCACAGTAAAACAGGAATGTTAATTAGAAGAGTCCACAGGAAACAGGAATATGAATTAGAACAGAGTGCACAACAAAACAAGAATAGCTGCTGCATTAGAGTGCACAGTAAAACAGGAATGTTAATTAGAAGAGTGCACAGCAAAACAGGAATAGCAGCTGGATTAGAGTGCACAGTAAAAATTGAATATTTAAATACAACAGAGTGCACAGCAAAACAGGATTAGCAGCTGGATTAGAGTGCACAGTAAAACAGGAATATTAATTAGAACAGAGTGAACAGCAATACAGGATTAGCAGCTGGATTAGAGTGCACAGTAAAAAAGGAATATTAATTAGAACAGAGTGAACAGCAATACAGGAACAGCAGCTGGATTAGAGTGCACAGTAAAAAAGGAATATTAAATAGACCAGAGTGCACAGCAATAGAGGAATAGCAGCTGGATTAGACAACAAAGTAAACAGGAAGATTAATTAGAACAGAGTGCGCAGCAAACAGGAATAGCAGCTGGATTAGAGTGCACAGTAAAACAAGGATATTAATAAGAACAAAATACACAAACAAACAAGAATAGCTGCTGGAATAGAGTGCACAGTCAAACAGGAATATTAATTAGAACAGAGTGCATATGAAAGAGGAACAGCAGCTGGATTAGAGTGCACAGTAAAAGAGGAATATTAATTAGAACAGAGGGCCCAGCACATCAGGAACAGCAGCTGGATTAGAGTGCACAGCAAAAGAGGAATAATAAATCGAACAGAGTGCACATGAAACAGGAATAGCAGCTGAATTGGAGTGCACAGTAAAACAGGAATATTAAATAGAACAGAGTGCACAGGAAAACAGGAATAGCAGCTGGATTAGAGTGCACAGCAAAACAGGAATATTAATTAGAACAGAGTGCACAACAAAACAGGAATAGCAGCTGGATTAGAGTGCACAGTGAAACAGGAATATTAATTAGAACAGAGTGCACATGAAACAGGAACAGCAGCTGTATTAGAGTGCACAGTAAAACAGGAATATTAATTAGAACAGAGTGCACAGGAAACAGGAATAGCAGCTGGATTAGAGTGCACAGTAAAACAGGAATATTAAATAGAACAGAGCGCATAACAAAACAGGAACAGCAGCTGGATTAGAGTGCACAGTAAAAGAGGAATATTAAATCGAACAGAGTGCACATGTAACAGGTGTAGCAGCTGGATTCGAATGCACAGTAAAACAGGAATATTAATTAGAACAGAGTGCTCAACAAAACAGGAATAGCAGCTGAATTGGAGTGCACAGTAAAACAGGAATATTAAGGAGAACAGAGTGCACAGCAAAACAGGAATAGCAGCTGGATTAGAGTGCACAGTAAAACAGGAATATTAATTAGAACAGAGGGCACAACAAAACAGGAACATCTGATGGATTAGAGTGCACAGTAAAACAGGAATATTAATAAGAACAGAGTGCACAGCTCAACAGGAATAGCAGCTGGATTAGAGTGCACAGTAAAAGTGGAATATTAATTAGAACAGAGGGCCCAGCACATCAGGAACAGCAGCTGGATTAGAGTGCACAGCAAAAGAGGAATAATAAATCGAACAGAGTGCACATGAAACAGGAATAGCAGCTGAATTGGAGTGCACAGTAAAACAGGAATATTAAATAGAACAGAGTGCACAGGAAAACAGGAATAGCAGCTGGATTAGAGTGCACAGCAAAACAGGAATATTAATTAGAACAGAGTGCACAACAAAACAGGAATAGCAGCTGGATTAGAGTGCACAGTGAAACAGGAATATTAATTAGAACAGAGTGCATATGAAAGAGGAACAGCAGCTGTATTAGAGTGCACAGTAAAACAGGAATATTAATTAGAACAGAGTGCACAGGAAACAGGAATAGCAGCTGGATTAGAGTGCACAGTAAAACAGGAATATTAATTAGAACAGAGTGCATATGAAACAGGAACAGCAGCTCTATGAGAGTGCACAGTAAAACAGGAATATTAATTAGAACAGAGTGCACATGAAACAGGAACAGCAGCTGTATTAGAGTGCACAGTAAAACAGGAATATTAATTAGAACAGAGTGCACAGGAAACAGGAATAGCAGCTGGATTAGAGTGCACAGTAAAACAGGAATATTAAATAGAACAGAGCGCATAACAAAACAGGAACAGCAGCTGGATTAGAGTGCACAGTAAAAGAGGAATATTAAATCGAACAGAGTGCACATGTAACAGGTGTAGCAGCTGGATTCGAATGCACAGTAAAACAGGAATATTAATTAGAACAGAGTGCTCAACAAAACAGGAATAGCAGCTGAATTGGAGTGCACAGTAAAACAGGAATATTAAGTAGAACAGAGTGCACAGCAAAACAGGAATAGCAGCTGGATTAGAGTGCACAGTAAAACAGGAATATTAATTAGAACAGAGTGCACAGCTCAACAGGAATAGCAGCTGGATTAGAGTGCACAGTAAAAAAGGAATATTAATTAGAACAGAGTGAACAGCAATACAGGAACAGCAGCTGGATTAGAGTGCACAGTAAAAAAGGAATATTAAATAGAACAGAGTGCACAGCAATAGAGGAATAGCAGCTGGATTAGACAACAAAGTAAAACAGGAAGATTAATTAGAACAGAGTGCGCAGCAAACAGGAATAGCAGCTGGATTAGAGTGCACAGTAAAACAAGGATATTAATTAGAACAAAATACACAAACAAACAAGAATAGCTGCTAGATTAGAGTGCACAGTCAAACAGGTATATGAATTAGAACAGAGTGCACAACAAAACAAGAATAGCTGCTGCATTAGAGTGCACAGTAAAACAGGAATGTTAATTAGAAGAGTCCACAGGAAACAGGAATATGAATTAGAACAGAGTGCACAACAAAACAAGAATAGCTGCTGCATTAGAGTGCACAGTAAAACAGGAATGTTAATTAGAACAGAGTGCACAGCTCAACAGGAATAGCAGCTGGATTAGAGTGCACAGTAAAAAAGGAATATTAATTAGAACAGAGTGAACAGCAATACAGGAACAGCAGCTGGATTAGAGTGCACAGTAAAAAAGGAATATTAAATAGAACAGACTGCACAGCAATAGAGGAATAGCAGCTGGATTAGACAACAAAGTAAAACAGGAAGATTAATTAGAACAGAGTGCGCAGCAAACAGGAATAGCAGCTGGATTAGAGTGCACAGTAAAACAAGGATATTAATTAGAACAAAATACACAAACAAACAAGAATAGCTGCTAGATTAGAGTGCACAGTCAAACAGGAATATGAATTAGAACAGAGTGCACAACAAAACAAGAATAGCTGCTGCATTAGAGTGCACAGTAAAACAGGAATGTTAATTAGAAGAGTCCACAGGAAACACGAATATGAATTAGAACAGAGTGCACAACAAAACAAGAATAGCTGCTGCATTAGAGTGCACAGTAAAACAGGAATGTTAATTAGAAGAGTGCACAGCAAAACAGGAATAGCAGCTGGATTAGAGTGCACAGTAAAAATTGAATATTTAAATAGAACAGAGTGCACAGCAAAACAGGATTAGCAGCTGGATTAGAGTGCACAGTAAAACAGGAATATTAATTAGAACAGAGTGAACAGCAATACAGGATTAGCAGCTGGATTAGAATGCACAGTAAAAAAGGAATATTAATTAGAACAGAGTGAACAGCAATACAGGAACAGCAGCTGGATTAGAGTGCACAGTAAAAAAGGAATATTAAATAGAACAGAGTGCACAGCAATAGAGGAATAGCAGCTGGATTAGACAACAAAGTAAAACAGGAAGATTAACTAGAACAGAGTGCGCAGCAAACAGGAATAGCATCTGGATTAGAGTGCACAGTAAAACAAGGATATTAATAAGAACAAAATACACAAACAAACAAGAATAGCTGCTGGAATAGAGTGCACAGTCAAACAGGAATATGAATTAGAACAGAGTGCACAACAAAACAGGAACATCTGATGGATTAGAGTGCACAGTAAAACAGGAATATTAATAAGAACAGAGTGCACAGCTCAACAGGAATAGCAGCTGGATTAGAGTGCACAGTAAAAGAGGAATATTAATTAGAACAGAGGGCCCAGCACATCAGGAACAGCAGCTGGATTAGAGTGCACAGCAAAAGAGGAATAATAAATCGAACAGAGTGCACATGAAACAGGAATAGCAGCTGAATTGGAGTGCACAGTAAAACAGGAATATTAAATAGAACAGAGTGCACAGGAAAACAGGAATAGCAGCTGGATTAGAGTGCACAGTCAAACAGGAATATGAATTAGAACAGAGTGCACAACAAAACAGGAACATCTGATGGATTAGAGTGCACAGTAAAACAGGAATATTAATAAGAACAGAGTGCACAGCTCAACAGGAATAGCAGCTGGATTAGAGTGCACAGTAAAAGAGGAATATTAATTAGAACAGAGGGCCCAGCACATCAGGAACAGCAGCTGGATTAGAGTGCACAGCAAAAGAGGAATAATAAATCGAACAGAGTGCACATGAAACAGGAATAGCAGCTGAATTGGAGTGCACAGTAAAACAGGAATATTAAATAGAACAGAGTGCACAGGAAAACAGGAATAGCAGCTGGATTAGAGTGCACAGCAAAACAGGAATATTAATTAGAACAGAGTGCACAACAAAACAGGAATAGCAGCTGGATTAGAGTGCACAGTGAAACAGGAATATTAATTAGAACAGAGTGCATATGAAAGAGGAACAGCAGCTGTATTAGAGTGCACAGTAAAACAGGAATATTAATTAGAACAGAGTGCACAGGAAACAGGAATAGCAGCTGGATTAGAGTGCACAGTAAAACAGGAATATTAATTAGAACAGAGTGCATATGAAACAGGAACAGCAGCTCTATGAGAGTGCACAGTAAAACAGGAATATTAATTAGAACAGAGTGCACATGAAACAGGAACAGCAGCTGTATTAGAGTGCACAGTAAAACAGGAATATTAATTAGAACAGAGTGCACAGGAAACAGGAATAGCAGCTGGATTAGAGTGCACAGTAAAACAGGAATATTAAATAGAACAGAGCGCATAACAAAACAGGAACAGCAGCTGGATTAGAGTGCACAGTAAAAGAGGAATATTAAATCGAACAGAGTGCACATGTAACAGGTGTAGCAGCTGGATTCGAATGCACAGTAAAACAGGAATATTAATTAGAACAGAGTGCTCAACAAAACAGGAATAGCAGCTGAATTGGAGTGCACAGTAAAACAGGAATATTAAGTAGAACAGAGTGCACAGCAAAACAGGAATAGCAGCTGGATTAGAGTGCACAGTAAAACAGGAATATTAATTAGAACAGAGTGCACAGCTCAACAGGAATAGCAGCTGGATTAGAGTGCACAGTAAAAAAGGAATATTAATTAGAACAGAGTGAACAGCAATACAGGAACAGCAGCTGGATTAGAGTGCACAGTAAAAAAGGAATATTAAATAGAACAGAGTGCACAGCAATAGAGGAATAGCAGCTGGATTAGACAACAAAGTAAAACAGGAAGATTAATTAGAACAGAGTGCGCAGCAAACAGGAATAGCAGCTGGATTAGAGTGCACAGTAAAACAAGGATATTAATTAGAACAAAATACACAAACAAACAAGAATAGCTGCTAGATTAGAGTGCACAGTCAAACAGGAATATGAATTAGAACAGAGTGCACAACAAAACAAGAATAGCTGCTGCATTAGAGTGCACAGTAAAACAGGAATGTTAATTAGAAGAGTCCACAGGAAACAGGAATATGAATTAGAACAGAGTGCACAACAAAACAAGAATAGCTGCTGCATTAGAGTGCACAGTAAAACAGGAATGTTAATTAGAACAGAGTGCACAGCTCAACAGGAATAGCAGCTGGATTAGAGTGCACAGTAAAAAAGGAATATTAATTAGAACAGAGTGAACAGCAATACAGGAACAGCAGCTGGATTAGAGTGCACAGTAAAAAAGGAATATTAAATAGAACAGACTGCACAGCAATAGAGGAATAGCAGCTGGATTAGACAACAAAGTAAAACAGGAAGATTAATTAGAACAGAGTGCGCAGCAAACAGGAATAGCAGCTGGATTAGAGTGCACAGTAAAACAAGGATATTAATTAGAACAAAATACACAAACAAACAAGAATAGCTGCTAGATTAGAGTGCACAGTCAAACAGGAATATGAATTAGAACAGAGTGCACAACAAAACAAGAATAGCTGCTGCATTAGAGTGCACAGTAAAACAGGAATGTTAATTAGAAGAGTCCACAGGAAACACGAATATGAATTAGAACAGAGTGCACAACAAAACAAGAATAGCTGCTGCATTAGAGTGCACAGTAAAACAGGAATGTTAATTAGAAGAGTGCACAGCAAAACAGGAATAGCAGCTGGATTAGAGTGCACAGTAAAAATTGAATATTTAAATAGAACAGAGTGCACAGCAAAACAGGATTAGCAGCTGGATTAGAGTGCACAGTAAAACAGGAATATTAATTAGAACAGAGTGAACAGCAATACAGGATTAGCAGCTGGATTAGAATGCACAGTAAAAAAGGAATATTAATTAGAACAGAGTGAACAGCAATACAGGAACAGCAGCTGGATTAGAGTGCACAGTAAAAAAGGAATATTAAATAGAACAGAGTGCACAGCAATAGAGGAATAGCAGCTGGATTAGAGTGCACAATACAACAGGAATATTAATTAGAACAGAGTGCACAACAAACCAGGAATAGCAGCTGGATTAGAGTGCACAGTAAAACAGGAATATTAATTAGAACAGAGTGCACAAGAAAACAGGAATAGCAGCTGGATTAGAGTGCACAGTAAAACAGGAATATTAATTAGAACACAGTGCATAGGAAGCAGGAATAGCAGCTGGATTAGAGTGCACAGTAAAACAGGAATATTAAATAGAACAGAGGGCATGACAAAACAGGAATAGCAGCTGGATTGGAGTGCACAGTAAAACAGGAATATTAAATAGAACTGAGTGCACAGGAAGCAGGAATAGCAGCTGGATTAGAGTGCACAGTAAAACAGGAATATTAAATAGAACAGAGGGCATAACAAAACAGGAAGAGCAGCTGGATTAGAGTGCACAGTAAAAGAGGAATATTAATTAGAACAGGGGGCCCAGCACATCAGGAACAGCAGCTGGATTAGAGTGCGCAGCAAAAGAGGAATATCAAATCGAACAGAGTGCACATGAAACAGGAATAACAGCTGAATTGGAGTGCACAGTAAAAGAGGAATATTAAATCGAACAGAGTGCACATGAAACAGGAATAGCAGCTGTATTAGAATGCACAGTAAAACAGGAATATTAATTAGAACAGTGTGCACAACAAAACAGGAATAGCAGCTGAATTGGAGTGCACAGTAAAACAGGAATATTAATTAGAACAGAATGCACAGGAAAACAGGAATAGCAGCTGAATTCGAGTGCACAGTAAAATAGGAATATTAATTAGAACAGAGTGCACAACAAAACAGGAATAGCAGCTGGATTAGAGTGCACAGTAAAACAGGGATATTAATTAGAACAGAGTGCACAGCTCAACAGGAATAGCAGCTGGATTAGAGTGCACAGTAAAAGAGGAATATTAATTATAACAGAGGGCCCAGCACATCAGCAATAGCAGCTCGATTGGAGTGCACAGTGAAACAGGAATATTAATTAGAACAGAGTGCACAACAAAACAGTAACAGCTGATGGATGAGAGTGCACAGTAAAACAGGAATATTAATTAGAACAGAGTGCACAGCTCAACAGGAATAGCAGCTGGATTAGAGTGCACAGTAAAAGAGGAATATTAATTATAACAGAGGGCCCAGCACATCAGCAATAGCAGCTCGATTGGAGTGCACAGTGAAACAGGAATATTAATTAGAACAGAGTGCACAACAAAACAGTAACAGCTGATGGATGAGAGTGCACAGTAAAACAGGAATATTAATTAGAACAGAGTATACAGCAAAACAGGAATAGCAGCTGGATTAGAGTGCACAGTAAAACAGGACTATTAGATCGAACAGATTGCACAGCAAAACAGGAATAGCAGCTGGATTAGAGTGCACAGTAAAACAGGAATATTAATTAGAACAGGGTATACAGCAAAACAGGAATAGCAGCTGGATTAGAGCGCACAATACAACAGGAAGATTAAATAGAACAGAGGGCCCAGCACATCAGCAATAGCAGCTGGATTAGATTGCACAGCAAAACAGGAACAGCAGCCGGTTTAGAGTGCACAGTAAAACTAGAATATTAAATAGAACAGAGTGCACAGCAAAACAGGAATAGCAGCTGGATTAGAGTGCACTGTAAAAATGTAATATTTAAATAGAACAGAGTGCACAGCAAAACAGGATTAGCAGCTGGATTAGAGTGCACAGTAAAACAGGAATATTAATTAGAACAGATTGAACAGCAATACAGGAACAGCAGCTGGATTAGAGTGCACAGTAGACAAGGAATATTAAATAGAACACAGTGCACAGCAATGCAGGAATAGCAGCTGGATTAGACAACACAGTAAAACAGGAAGATTAATTAGAACAGAATTAATGACAAAGCAGTAATAGAAGATGGATTAGAGTGTACACTGCAATAAGAATCATAATTAAAACAGAGTACACAGCAAAACAGGACCAGCAGCCGGTTTAGAGTGCACAGCAAATCAGTAATATTAAATAGAAAAGAGTGCACAGCATTAAAGGAGCAGCAGCTGGATTAGAGTGCACAGAACAAGAAAGATATCAAATAGAACAGAGTACACAGCAAAATAGCAATAGCAACTGGATTAGAATGCACAGTAAAACAGGAATATTAAATATAACAGAGTGCATAGGAAACAGGAATAGCAGCTGGATTAGAGTGAACAGTAAAACCAGAATATTAATTAGAACAGATGAGATGACAAAGCTGTAATAACAGCTGGATTAGAGCGCACTCTAAAACAGGAATATTAATTAGAACAGAGTGCACAACAAAACAGGAATAGCAGCAGGATTAGAGTGCACAGTAAAACAGGAATATTAATAAGAACAGAGTCACAGCTCAACAGGAATAGCAGCTGGATTAGAGTGCACAGTAAAAGAGGAATATTAATTAGAAAAGAGGGCCCAGCACATCAGGAACAGCAGCTGGATTAGAGTGCACAGTAAAACAGGAATATTAAATAGAACAGAGGGCATAACAAAACAGGAAGAGCAGCTGGATTAGAGTGCACAGTAAAAGAGGAATATTAATTAGAACAGGGGGCCCAGCACATCAGGAACAGCAGCTGGATTAGAGTGCGCAGCAAAAGAGGAATATCAAATCGAACAGAGTGCACATGAAACAGGAATAACAGCTGAATTGGAGTGCACAGTAAAAGAGGAATATTAAATCGAACAGAGTGCACATGAAACAGGAATAGCAGCTGTATTAGAATGCACAGTAAAGCAGGAATATTAATTAGAACAGTGTGCACAACAAAACAGGAATAGCAGCTGAATTGGAGTGCACAGTAAAACAGGAATATTAATTAGAACAGAATGCACAGGAAAACAGGAATAGCAGCTGAATTCGAGTGCACAGTAAAATAGGAATATTAATTAGAACAGAGTGCACAACAAAACAGGAATAGCAGCTGGATTAGAGTGCACAGTAAAACAGGGATATTAATTAGAACAGAGTGCACAGCTCAACAGGAATAGCAGCTGGATTAGAGTGCACAGTAAAAGAGGAATATTAATTATAACAGAGGGCCCAGCACATCAGCAATAGCAGCTGGATTGGAGTGCACAGTGAAACAGGAATATTAATTAGAACAGAGTGCACAACAAAACAGTAACAGCTGATGGATGAGAGTGCACAGTAAAACAGGAATATTAATTAGAACAGAGTATACAGCAAAACAGGAATAGCAGCTGGATTAGAGTGCACAGGAAAACAGGAATATTAATTAGAACAGGGTATACAGCAAAACAGGAATAGCAGCTGGATTAGAGCGCACAATACAACAGGAAGATTAAATAGAACAGAGTGCACAGCAAAACAGGAACAGCAGCCGGTTTAGAGTGCACAGTAAAACTAGAATATTAAATAGAACAGAGTGCACAGCAAAACAGGAATAGCAGCTGGATTAGAGTGCACAGTAAAAATGTAATATTTAAATAGAACAGAGTGCACAGCAAAACAGGATTAGCAGCTGGATTAGAGTGCACAGTAAAACAGGAATATTAATTAGAACAGATTGAACAGCAATACAGGAACAGCAGCTGGATTAGAGTGCACAGTAGAAAAGGAATATTAAATAGAACACAGTGCACAGCAATGCAGGAATAGCAGCTGGATTAGACAACACAGTAAAACAGGAAGATTAATTAGAACAGAATTAATGACAAAGCAGTAATAGAAGATGGATTAGAGTGTACACTGCAATAAGAATCATAATTAGAACAGAGTGCACAGCAAAACAGGACCAGCAGCCGGTTTAGAGTGCACAGCAAATCAGGAATATTAAATAGAAAAGAGTGCACAGCATTAAAGGAGCAGCAGCTGGATTAGAGTGCACAGAACAAGAAAGATATCAAATAGAACAGAGTACACAGCAAAATAGCAATAGCAGCTGGATTAGAATGCACAGTAAAACAGGAATATTAAATATAACAGAGTGCATAGGAAACAGGAATAGCAGCTGGATTAGAGTGAACAGTAAAACCAGAATATTAATTAGAACAGATGAGATGACAAAGCTGTAATAACAGCTGGATTAGAGCGCACTCTAAAACAGGAATATTAATTAGAACAGAGTGCACAACAAAACAGGAATAGCAGCAGGATTAGAGTGCACAGTAAAACAGGAATATTAATAAGAACAGAGTGCACAGCTCAACAGGAATAGCAGCTGGATTAGAGTGCACAGTAAAAGAGGAATATTAATTAGAAAAGAGGGCCCAGCACATCAGGAACAGCAGCTGGATTAGAGTGCACAGTAAAACAGGAATATTAAATAGAACAGAGGGCATAACAAAACAGGAAGAGCAGCTGGATTAGAGTGCACAGTAAAAGTGGAATATTAATTAGAACAGAGGGCCCAGCACATCAGGAACAGCAGCTGGATTAGAGTGCGCAGCAAAAGAGGAATATCAAATCGAACAGAGTGCACATGAAACAGGAATAGCAGCTGAATTGGAGTGCACAGTAAAATAGGAATATTAATTAGAACAGAGTGCACAGGAAAACAGGAATAGCAGCAGGATTAGAGTGCACAGCAAAACAGGAATATTAATTAGAACAGAGTGCACAACAGAACAGGAATAGCAGCTGGATTAGAGTGTGCAGTGAAACAGGAATATTAATTAGAACAGAGTGCACATGGAACAGGAACAGCAGCTGGATTAGAGTGCACAGTAAAAGAGGAATATTAATTAGAACAGAGTGCACAACAAAACAGGAATAGCAGCTGAATTGGAGTGCACAGTAAAACAGGAATATTAAGTAGAACAGAGTGCACAGCAAAACAGGAATAGCAGCTGGATTAGAGTGCACAGTAAAACAGGAATATTAATTAGAACAGAGGGCACAATAAAACAGGAATAGCAGCTGGATCAGAGTGCACAGTAAAACAGGAATATTAATTAGAACAGAGTGCAGAGCTCAACAGGAATAGCAGCTGGATTAGAGTGCACAGTAAAAGAGGAATATTAATTAGAACAGAGGGCCCAGCACATCAGCAATAGCAGCTGGATTAGAGTGCACAGTGAAACAGGAATATTAATTAGAACAGAGTGCACAGGAAACTGGAATAGCAGCTGGATTAGAGTGCAAAGTATAACAGGCATATTAATTAGAACAGCGTGCACAACAAAACAGGAACAGCGGATGGATGAGAGTGCACAGTAAAACAGGAATATTAATTAGAACAGAGTGCACAGCAAAACAGAACTGCAGCTGGATTAGAGTGCACAGTAAAACAGGAAGATTAATTAGAACAGAGTATGCAGCAAAACAGGAATAGCAGCTGGATTAGAGCGCACAGTAAAACAGGAATGTTAAATAGAACAGAGTGCACAGCAAAACAGGAATAGCAGCTGGATTAGAGTGCACAGTAAAACAGGACTATTAGATCGAACAGATTGCACAGCAAAACAAGAATAGCAGCTGGATTAGAGTGCAAAGTAAAACAGGACTATTAGATCGAACAGATTGCACAGCAAAACAGGAATAGCAGCTGGATTAGAGCGCACAATAAAACAGGAAGATTAAATAGAACAGAGTGCACAGCAAAACAGGAACAGCAGCTGGATTAGAGTGCACAGGAAAAATGGAATATTTAAATAGAACAGAGTGCACAGCAAAACAGGATTAGCAGCTGGATTAGAATGCACAGTAAAACAGGAATATTAATTAGAACAGAGTGAACAGCAATACAGGATTAGCAGCTGGATTAGAGTGCACAGCAGAAAAGGAATATTAATTAGAACAGAGTGAACAGCAATACAGGAACAGCAGCTGGATTAGAGTGCACAGTAAAAAAGGAATATTAAATAGAACAGAGTGCACAGCAATAGAGGAATAGCAGCTGGATTAGACAACAAAGTAAAACAGGAAGATTAATTAGAACAGAGTGCACAGCAAACAGGAATAGCAGCTGGATTAGAGTGCACAGTAAAACAAGGATATTAATTAGAACAAAATACACAAACAAACAAGAATAGCTGCTAGATTAGAGTGCACAGTCAAACAGGAATATGAATTAGAACAGAGTGCACAACAAAACAAGAATAGCTGCTGCATTAGAGTGCACAGTAAAACAGGAATGTTAATTAGAAGAGTCCACAGGAAACAGGAATATGAATTAGAACAGAGTGCACAACAAAACAAGAATAGCTGCTGCATTAGAGTGCACAGTAAAACAGGAATGTTAATTAGAAGAGTGCACAGCAAAACAGGAATAGCAGCTGGATTAGAGTGCACAGTAAAAATTGAATATTTAAATACAACAGAGTGCACAGCAAAACAGGATTAGCAGCTGGATTAGAGTGCACAGTAAAACAGGAATATTAATTAGAACAGAGTGAACAGCAATACAGGATTAGCAGCTGGATTAGAGTGCACAGTAAAAAAGGAATATTAATTAGAACAGAGTGAACAGCAATACAGGAACAGCAGCTGGATTAGAGTGCACAGTAAAAAAGGAATATTAAATAGACCAGAGTGCACAGCAATAGAGGAATAGCAGCTGGATTAGACAACAAAGTAAACAGGAAGATTAATTAGAACAGAGTGCGCAGCAAACAGGAATAGCAGCTGGATTAGAGTGCACAGTAAAACAAGGATATTAATAAGAACAAAATACACAAACAAACAAGAATAGCTGCTGGAATAGAGTGCACAGTCAAACAGGAATATTAATTAGAACAGAGTGCATATGAAAGAGGAACAGCAGCTGGATTAGAGTGCACAGTAAAAGAGGAATATTAATTAGAACAGAGGGCCCAGCACATCAGGAACAGCAGCTGGATTAGAGTGCACAGCAAAAGAGGAATAATAAATCGAACAGAGTGCACATGAAACAGGAATAGCAGCTGAATTGGAGTGCACAGTAAAACAGGAATATTAAATAGAACAGAGTGCACAGGAAAACAGGAATAGCAGCTGGATTAGAGTGCACAGCAAAACAGGAATATTAATTAGAACAGAGTGCACAACAAAACAGGAATAGCAGCTGGATTAGAGTGCACAGTGAAACAGGAATATTAATTAGAACAGAGTGCACATGAAACAGGAACAGCAGCTGTATTAGAGTGCACAGTAAAACAGGAATATTAATTAGAACAGAGTGCACAGGAAACAGGAATAGCAGCTGGATTAGAGTGCACAGTAAAACAGGAATATTAAATAGAACAGAGCGCATAACAAAACAGGAACAGCAGCTGGATTAGAGTGCACAGTAAAAGAGGAATATTAAATCGAACAGAGTGCACATGTAACAGGTGTAGCAGCTGGATTCGAATGCACAGTAAAACAGGAATATTAATTAGAACAGAGTGCTCAACAAAACAGGAATAGCAGCTGAATTGGAGTGCACAGTAAAACAGGAATATTAAGGAGAACAGAGTGCACAGCAAAACAGGAATAGCAGCTGGATTAGAGTGCACAGTAAAACAGGAATATTAATTAGAACAGAGGGCACAACAAAACAGGAACATCTGATGGATTAGAGTGCACAGTAAAACAGGAATATTAATAAGAACAGAGTGCACAGCTCAACAGGAATAGCAGCTGGATTAGAGTGCACAGTAAAAGTGGAATATTAATTAGAACAGAGGGCCCAGCACATCAGGAACAGCAGCTGGATTAGAGTGCACAGCAAAAGAGGAATAATAAATCGAACAGAGTGCACATGAAACAGGAATAGCAGCTGAATTGGAGTGCACAGTAAAACAGGAATATTAAATAGAACAGAGTGCACAGGAAAACAGGAATAGCAGCTGGATTAGAGTGCACAGCAAAACAGGAATATTAATTAGAACAGAGTGCACAACAAAACAGGAATAGCAGCTGGATTAGAGTGCACAGTGAAACAGGAATATTAATTAGAACAGAGTGCATATGAAAGAGGAACAGCAGCTGTATTAGAGTGCACAGTAAAACAGGAATATTAATTAGAACAGAGTGCACAGGAAACAGGAATAGCAGCTGGATTAGAGTGCACAGTAAAACAGGAATATTAATTAGAACAGAGTGCATATGAAACAGGAACAGCAGCTCTATGAGAGTGCACAGTAAAACAGGAATATTAATTAGAACAGAGTGCACATGAAACAGGAACAGCAGCTGTATTAGAGTGCACAGTAAAACAGGAATATTAATTAGAACAGAGTGCACAGGAAACAGGAATAGCAGCTGGATTAGAGTGCACAGTAAAACAGGAATATTAAATAGAACAGAGCGCATAACAAAACAGGAACAGCAGCTGGATTAGAGTGCACAGTAAAAGAGGAATATTAAATCGAACAGAGTGCACATGTAACAGGTGTAGCAGCTGGATTCGAATGCACAGTAAAACAGGAATATTAATTAGAACAGAGTGCTCAACAAAACAGGAATAGCAGCTGAATTGGAGTGCACAGTAAAACAGGAATATTAAGTAGAACAGAGTGCACAGCAAAACAGGAATAGCAGCTGGATTAGAGTGCACAGTAAAACAGGAATATTAATTAGAACAGAGTGCACAGCTCAACAGGAATAGCAGCTGGATTAGAGTGCACAGTAAAAAAGGAATATTAATTAGAACAGAGTGAACAGCAATACAGGAACAGCAGCTGGATTAGAGTGCACAGTAAAAAAGGAATATTAAATAGAACAGACTGCACAGCAATAGAGGAATAGCAGCTGGATTAGACAACAAAGTAAAACAGGAAGATTAATTAGAACAGAGTGCGCAGCAAACAGGAATAGCAGCTGGATTAGAGTGCACAGTAAAACAAGGATATTAATTAGAACAAAATACACAAACAAACAAGAATAGCTGCTAGATTAGAGTGCACAGTCAAACAGGTATATGAATTAGAACAGAGTGCACAACAAAACAAGAATAGCTGCTGCATTAGAGTGCACAGTAAAACAGGAATGTTAATTAGAAGAGTCCACAGGAAACAGGAATATGAATTAGAACAGAGTGCACAACAAAACAAGAATAGCTGCTGCATTAGAGTGCACAGTAAAACAGGAATGTTAATTAGAACAGAGTGCACAGCTCAACAGGAATAGCAGCTGGATTAGAGTGCACAGTAAAAAAGGAATATTAATTAGAACAGAGTGAACAGCAATACAGGAACAGCAGCTGGATTAGAGTGCACAGTAAAAAAGGAATATTAAATAGAACAGACTGCACAGCAATAGAGGAATAGCAGCTGGATTAGACAACAAAGTAAAACAGGAAGATTAATTAGAACAGAGTGCGCAGCAAACAGGAATAGCAGCTGGATTAGAGTGCACAGTAAAACAAGGATATTAATTAGAACAAAATACACAAACAAACAAGAATAGCTGCTAGATTAGAGTGCACAGTCAAACAGGAATATGAATTAGAACAGAGTGCACAACAAAACAAGAATAGCTGCTGCATTAGAGTGCACAGTAAAACAGGAATGTTAATTAGAAGAGTCCACAGGAAACACGAATATGAATTAGAACAGAGTGCACAACAAAACAAGAATAGCTGCTGCATTAGAGTGCACAGTAAAACAGGAATGTTAATTAGAAGAGTGCACAGCAAAACAGGAATAGCAGCTGGATTAGAGTGCACAGTAAAAATTGAATATTTAAATAGAACAGAGTGCACAGCAAAACAGGATTAGCAGCTGGATTAGAGTGCACAGTAAAACAGGAATATTAATTAGAACAGAGTGAACAGCAATACAGGATTAGCAGCTGGATTAGAATGCACAGTAAAAAAGGAATATTAATTAGAACAGAGTGAACAGCAATACAGGAACAGCAGCTGGATTAGAGTGCACAGTAAAAAAGGAATATTAAATAGAACAGAGTGCACAGCAATAGAGGAATAGCAGCTGGATTAGACAACAAAGTAAAACAGGAAGATTAACTAGAACAGAGTGCGCAGCAAACAGGAATAGCATCTGGATTAGAGTGCACAGTAAAACAAGGATATTAATAAGAACAAAATACACAAACAAACAAGAATAGCTGCTGGAATAGAGTGCACAGTCAAACAGGAATATGAATTAGAACAGAGTGCACAACAAAACAGGAACATCTGATGGATTAGAGTGCACAGTAAAACAGGAATATTAATAAGAACAGAGTGCACAGCTCAACAGGAATAGCAGCTGGATTAGAGTGCACAGTAAAAGAGGAATATTAATTAGAACAGAGGGCCCAGCACATCAGGAACAGCAGCTGGATTAGAGTGCACAGCAAAAGAGGAATAATAAATCGAACAGAGTGCACATGAAACAGGAATAGCAGCTGAATTGGAGTGCACAGTAAAACAGGAATATTAAATAGAACAGAGTGCACAGGAAAACAGGAATAGCAGCTGGATTAGAGTGCACAGTCAAACAGGAATATGAATTAGAACAGAGTGCACAACAAAACAGGAACATCTGATGGATTAGAGTGCACAGTAAAACAGGAATATTAATAAGAACAGAGTGCACAGCTCAACAGGAATAGCAGCTGGATTAGAGTGCACAGTAAAAGAGGAATATTAATTAGAACAGAGGGCCCAGCACATCAGGAACAGCAGCTGGATTAGTGTGCACAGCAAAAGAGGAATAATAAATCGAACAGAGTGCACATGAAACAGGAATAGCAGCTGAATTGGAGTGCACAGTAAAACAGGAATATTAAATAGAACAGAGTGCACAGGAAAACAGGAATAGCAGCTGGATTAGAGTGCACAGCAAAACAGGAATATTAATTAGAACAGAGTGCACAACAAAACAGGAATAGCAGCTGGATTAGAGTGCACAGTGAAACAGGAATATTAATTAGAACAGAGTGCATATGAAAGAGGAACAGCAGCTGTATTAGAGTGCACAGTAAAACAGGAATATTAATTAGAACAGAGTGCACAGGAAACAGGAATAGCAGCTGGATTAGAGTGCACAGTAAAACAGGAATATTAATTAGAACAGAGTGCATATGAAACAGGAACAGCAGCTCTATGAGAGTGCACAGTAAAACAGGAATATTAATTAGAACAGAGTGCACATGAAACAGGAACAGCAGCTGTATTAGAGTGCACAGTAAAACAGGAATATTAATTAGAACAGAGTGCACAGGAAACAGGAATAGCAGCTGGATTAGAGTGCACAGTAAAACAGGAATATTAAATAGAACAGAGCGCATAACAAAACAGGAACAGCAGCTGGATTAGAGTGCACAGTAAAAGAGGAATATTAAATCGAACAGAGTGCACATGTAACAGGTGTAGCAGCTGGATTCGAATGCACAGTAAAACAGGAATATTAATTAGAACAGAGTGCTCAACAAAACAGGAATAGCAGCTGAATTGGAGTGCACAGTAAAACAGGAATATTAAGTAGAACAGAGTGCACAGCAAAACAGGAATAGCAGCTGGATTAGAGTGCACAGTAAAACAGGAATATTAATTAGAACAGAGTGCACAGCTCAACAGGAATAGCAGCTGGATTAGAGTGCACAGTAAAAAAGGAATATTAATTAGAACAGAGTGAACAGCAATACAGGAACAGCAGCTGGATTAGAGTGCACAGTAAAAAAGGAATATTAAATAGAACAGAGTGCACAGCAATAGAGGAATAGCAGCTGGATTAGACAACAAAGTAAAACAGGAAGATTAATTAGAACAGAGTGCGCAGCAAACAGGAATAGCAGCTGGATTAGAGTGCACAGTAAAACAAGGATATTAATTAGAACAAAATACACAAACAAACAAGAATAGCTGCTAGATTAGAGTGCACAGTCAAACAGGAATATGAATTAGAACAGAGTGCACAACAAAACAAGAATAGCTGCTGCATTAGAGTGCACAGTAAAACAGGAATGTTAATTAGAAGAGTCCACAGGAAACAGGAATATGAATTAGAACAGAGTGCACAACAAAACAAGAATAGCTGCTGCATTAGAGTGCACAGTAAAACAGGAATGTTAATTAGAACAGAGTGCACAGCTCAACAGGAATAGCAGCTGGATTAGAGTGCACAGTAAAAAAGGAATATTAATTAGAACAGAGTGAACAGCAATACAGGAACAGCAGCTGGATTAGAGTGCACAGTAAAAAAGGAATATTAAATAGAACAGACTGCACAGCAATAGAGGAATAGCAGCTGGATTAGACAACAAAGTAAAACAGGAAGATTAATTAGAACAGAGTGCGCAGCAAACAGGAATAGCAGCTGGATTAGAGTGCACAGTAAAACAAGGATATTAATTAGAACAAAATACACAAACAAACAAGAATAGCTGCTAGATTAGAGTGCACAGTCAAACAGGAATATGAATTAGAACAGAGTGCACAACAAAACAAGAATAGCTGCTGCATTAGAGTGCACAGTAAAACAGGAATGTTAATTAGAAGAGTCCACAGGAAACACGAATATGAATTAGAACAGAGTGCACAACAAAACAAGAATAGCTGCTGCATTAGAGTGCACAGTAAAACAGGAATGTTAATTAGAAGAGTGCACAGCAAAACAGGAATAGCAGCTGGATTAGAGTGCACAGTAAAAATTGAATATTTAAATAGAACAGAGTGCACAGCAAAACAGGATTAGCAGCTGGATTAGAGTGCACAGTAAAACAGGAATATTAATTAGAACAGAGTGAACAGCAATACAGGATTAGCAGCTGGATTAGAATGCACAGTAAAAAAGGAATATTAATTAGAACAGAGTGAACAGCAATACAGGAACAGCAGCTGGATTAGAGTGCACAGTAAAAAAGGAATATTAAATAGAACAGAGTGCACAGCAATAGAGGAATAGCAGCTGGATTAGACAACAAAGTAAAACAGGAAGATTAACTAGAACAGAGTGCGCAGCAAACAGGAATAGCATCTGGATTAGAGTGCACAGTAAAACAAGGATATTAATAAGAACAAAATACACAAACAAACAAGAATAGCTGCTGGAATAGAGTGCACAGTCAAACAGGAATATGAATTAGAACAGAGTGCACAACAAAACAGGAACATCTGATGGATTAGAGTGCACAGTAAAACAGGAATATTAATAAGAACAGAGTGCACAGCTCAACAGGAATAGCAGCTGGATTAGAGTGCACAGTAAAAGAGGAATATTAATTAGAACAGAGGGCCCAGCACATCAGGAACAGCAGCTGGATTAGAGTGCACAGCAAAAGAGGAATAATAAATCGAACAGAGTGCACATGAAACAGGAATAGCAGCTGAATTGGAGTGCACAGTAAAACAGGAATATTAAATAGAACAGAGTGCACAGGAAAACAGGAATAGCAGCTGGATTAGAGTGCACAGTCAAACAGGAATATGAATTAGAACAGAGTGCACAACAAAACAGGAACATCTGATGGATTAGAGTGCACAGTAAAACAGGAATATTAATAAGAACAGAGTGCACAGCTCAACAGGAATAGCAGCTGGATTAGAGTGCACAGTAAAAGAGGAATATTAATTAGAACAGAGGGCCCAGCACATCAGGAACAGCAGCTGGATTAGAGTGCACAGCAAAAGAGGAATAATAAATCGAACAGAGTGCACATGAAACAGGAATAGCAGCTGAATTGGAGTGCACAGTAAAACAGGAATATTAAATAGAACAGAGTGCACAGGAAAACAGGAATAGCAGCTGGATTAGAGTGCACAGCAAAACAGGAATATTAATTAGAACAGAGTGCACAACAAAACAGGAATAGCAGCTGGATTAGAGTGCACAGTGAAACAGGAATATTAATTAGAACAGAGTGCATATGAAACAGGAACAGCAGCTGTATTAGAGTGCACAGTAAAACAGGAATATTAATTAGAACAGAGTGCACAGGAAACAGGAATAGCAGCTGGATTAGAGTGCACAGTAAAACAGGAATATTAAATAGAACAGAGCGCATAACAAAACAGGAACAGCAGCTGGATTAGAGTGCACAGTAAAAGAGGAATATTAAATCGAACAGAGTGCACATGTAACAGGTGTAGCAGCTGGATTCGAATGCACAGTAAAACAGGAATATTAATTCGAACAGAGTGCTCAACAAAACAGGAATAGCAGCTGAATTGGAGTGCACAGTAAAACAGGAATATTAAGTAGAACAGAGTGCACAGCAAAACAGGAATAGCAGCTGGATTAGAGTGCACAGTAAAACAGGAATATTAATTAGAACAGAGGGCACAACAAAACAGGAATAGCAGCTGGATTAGAGTGCACAGTAAAACAGGAATATTAATTAGAACAGAGTGCACAGCTCAACAGGAATAGCAGCTGGATTAGAGTGCACAGTAAAAGAGGAATATTAATTAGAACAGAGGGCCCAGCACATCAGCAATAGCAGCTGGATTAGAGTGCACAGTGAAACAGGAATATTAATTAGAACAGAGGGCACGGGAAACTGGAATAGCAGCTGGATTAGAGTGCAAAGTATAACAGGCATATTAATTAGAACAGAGTGCACAACAAAACAGGAACAGCAGCTGGATTGGAGTGCACAGTAAAACAGAAATATTAATTAGAACAGAGTGCACAACAAAACAGGAACAGCTGATGGATGAGAGTGCAGAGTAAAACATGAAAATTAATTAGAACAGAGTGCACAGCAAAACAGAAATGCAGCTGGATTAGAGTGCACAGTAAAACAGGAAGATTAATTAGAACAGAGTATGCAGCAAAACAGGAATAGCAGCTGGATTAGAGCGCACAGTAAAACAAGAATGTTAAATAGAACAGAGTGCACAGCAAAACAGGAATAGCAGCTGGATTAAAGTGCACAGTAAAACAGGACTATTAGATCGAACAGATTGCACAGCAAAACAGGAATAGCAGCTGGATTAGAGCGCACAATAAAACAGGAAGATTAAATAGAACAGAGTGCACAGCAAAACAGGAACAGCAGATGGATGAGAGTGCAGAGTAAAACATGAAAATTAATTAGAACAGAGTGCACAACAAAACAGGAATAGCAGCTGGATTAGAGTGCACAGTGAAACAGGAATATTAATTAGAACAGAGTGCACATGAAACAGGAACAGCAGCTGTATTAGAGTGCACAGTAAAACAGGAATATTAATTAGAACAGAGTGCACAGGAAACAGGAATAGCAGCTGGATTAGAGTGCACAGTAAAACAGGAATATTAAATAGAACAGAGCGCATAACAAAACAGGAACAGCAGCTGGATTAGAGTGCACAGTAAAAGAGGAATATTAAATCGAACAGAGTGCACATGTAACAGGTGTAGCAGCTGGATTCGAATGCACAGTAAAACAGGAATATTAATTAGAACAGAGTGCTCAACAAAACAGGAATAGCAGCTGAATTGGAGTGCACAGTAAAACAGGAATATTAAGGAGAACAGAGTGCACAGCAAAACAGGAATAGCAGCTGGATTAGAGTGCACAGTAAAACAGGAATATTAATTAGAACAGAGGGCACAACAAAACAGGAACATCTGATGGATTAGAGTGCACAGTAAAACAGGAATATTAATAAGAACAGAGTGCACAGCTCAACAGGAATAGCAGCTGGATTAGAGTGCACAGTAAAAGAGGAATATTAATTAGAACAGAGGGCCCAGCACATCAGGAACAGCAGCTGGATTAGAGTGCACAGCAAAAGAGGAATAATAAATCGAACAGAGTGCACATGAAACAGGAATAGCAGCTGAATTGGAGAGCACAGTAAAACAGGAATATTAAATAGAACAGAGTGCACAGGAAAACAGGAATAGCAGCTGGATTAGAGTGCACAGCAAAACAGGAATATTAATTAGAACAGAGTGCACAACAAAACAGGAATAGCAGCTGGATTAGAGTGCACAGTGAAACAGGAATATTAATTAGAACAGAGTGCATATGAAAGAGGAACAGCAGCTGTATTAGAGTGCACAGTAAAACAGGAATATTAATTAGAACAGAGTGCACAGGAAACAGGAATAGCAGCTGGATTAGAGTGCACAGTAAAACAGGAATATTAATTAGAACAGAGTGCATATGAAACAGGAACAGCAGCTGTATGAGAGTGCACAGTAAAACAGGAATATTAATTAGAACAGAGTGCACATGAAACAGGAACAGCAGCTGTATTAGAGTGCACAGTAAAACAGGAATATTAATTAGAACAGAGTGCACAGGAAACAGGAATAGCAGCTGGATTAGAGTGCACAGTAAAACAGGAATATTAAATAGAACAGAGCGCATAACAAAACAGGAACAGCAGCTGGATTAGAGTGCACAGTAAAAGAGGAATATTAAATCGAACAGAGTGCACATGTAACAGGTGTAGCAGCTGGATTCGAATGCACAGTAAAACAGGAATATTAATTAGAACAGAGTGCTCAACAAAACAGGAATAGCAGCTGAATTGGAGTGCACAGTAAAACAGGAATATTAAGTAGAACAGAGTGCACAGCAAAACAGGAATAGCAGCTGGATTAGAGTGCACAGTAAAACAGGAATATTAATTAGAACAGAGGGCACAACAAAACAGGAATAGCAGCTGGATTAGAGTGCACAGTAAAACAGGAATATTAATTAGAACAGAGTGCACAGCTCAACAGGAATAGCAGCTGGATTAGAGTGCACAGTAAAAAAGGAATATTAATTAGAACAGAGTGAACAGCAATACAGGAACAGCAGCTGGATTAGAGTGCACAGTAAAAAAGGAATATTAAATAGAACAGAGTGCACAGCAATAGAGGAATAGCAGCTGGATTAGACAACAAAGTAAAACAGGAAGATTAATTAGAACAGAGTGCGCAGCAAACAGGAATAGCAGCTGGATTAGAGTGCACAGTAAAACAAGGATATTAATTAGAACAAAATACACAAACAAACAAGAATAGCTGCTAGATTAGAGTGCACAGTCAAACAGGAATATGAATTAGAACAGAGTGCACAACAAAACAAGAATAGCTGCTGCATTAGAGTGCACAGTAAAACAGGAATGTTAATTAGAAGAGTCCACAGGAAACAGGAATATGAATTAGAACAGAGTGCACAACAAAACAAGAATAGCTGCTGCATTAGAGTGCACAGTAAAACAGGAATGTTAATTAGAAGAGTGCACAGCAAAACAGGAATAGCAGCTGGATTAGAGTGCACAGTAAAAATTGAATATTTAAATAGAACAGAGTGCACAGCAAAACAGGATTAGCAGCTGGATTAGAGTGCACAGTAAAACAGGAATATTAATTAGAACAGAGTGAACAGCAATACAGGATTAGCAGCTGGATTAGAATGCACAGTAAAAAAGGAATATTAATTAGAACAGAGTGAACAGCAATACAGGAACAGCAGCTGGATTAGAGTGCACAGTAAAAAAGGAATATTAAATAGAACAGAGTGCACAGCAATAGAGGAATAGCAGCTGGATTAGACAACAAAGTAAAACAGGAAGATTAACTAGAACAGAGTGCGCAGCAAACAGGAATAGCATCTGGATTAGAGTGCACAGTAAAACAAGGATATTAATAAGAACAAAATACACAAACAAACAAGAATAGCTGCTGGAAGAGAGTGCACAGTCAAACAGAAATATGAATTAGAACAGAGTGCACAACAAAACAGGAACATCTGATGGATTAGAGTGCACAGTAAAACAGGAATATTAATAAGAACAGAGTGCACAGCTCAACAGGAATAGCAGCTGGATTAGAGTGCACAGTAAAAGAGGAATATTAATTAGAACAGAGGGCCCAGCACATCAGGAACAGCAGCTGGATTAGAGTGCACAGCAAAAGAGGAATAATAAATCGAACAGAGTGCACATGAAACAGGAATAGCAGCTGAATTGGAGTGCACAGTAAAACAGGAATATTAAATAGAACAGAGTGCACAGGAAAACAGGAATAGCAGCTGGATTAGAGTGCACAGTCAAACAGGAATATGAATTAGAACAGAGTGCACAACAAAACAGGAACATCTGATGGATTAGAGTGCACAGTAAAACAGGAATATTAATAAGAACAGAGTGCACAGCTCAACAGGAATAGCAGCTGGATTAGAGTGCACAGTAAAAGAGGAATATTAATTAGAACAGAGGGCCCAGCACATCAGGAACAGCAGCTGGATTAGAGTGCACAGCAAAAGAGGAATAATAAATCGAACAGAGTGCACATGAAACAGGAATAGCAGCTGAATTGGAGTGCACAGTAAAACAGGAATATTAAATAGAACAGAGTGCACAGGAAAACAGGAATAGCAGCTGGATTAGAGTGCACATCAAAACAGGAATATTAATTAGAACAGAGTGCACAACAAAACAGGAATAGCAGCTGGATTAGAGTGCACAGTGAAACAGGAATATTAATTAGAACAGAGTGCATATGAAACAGGAACAGCAGCTGTATTAGAGTGCACAGTAAAACAGGAATATTAATTAGAACAGAGTGCACAGGAAACAGGAATAGCAGCTGGATTAGAGTGCACAGTAAAACAGGAATATTAAATAGAACAGAGCGCATAACAAAACAGGAACAGCAGCTGTATGAGAGTGCACAGTAAAAGAGGAATATTAAATCGAACAGAGTGCACATGTAACAGGTGTAGCAGCTGGATTCGAATGCACAGTAAAACAGGAATATTAATTAGAACAGAGTGCTCAACAAAACAGGAATAGCTGCTGAATTGGAGTGCACAGTAAAACAGGAATATTAAGTAGAACAGAGTGCACAGCAAAACAGGAATAGCAGCTGGATTAGAGTGCACAGTAAAACAGGAATATTAATTAGAACAGAGGGCACAACAAAACAGGAATAGCAGCTGGATTAGAGTGCACAGTAAAACAGGAATATTAATTAGAACAGAGTGCACAGCTCAACAGGAATAGCAGCTGGATTAGAGTGCACAGTAAAAGAGGAATATTAATTAGAACAGAGGGCCCAGCACATCAGCAATAGCAGCTGGATTAGAGTGCACAGTGAAACAGGAATATTAATTAGAACAGAGGGCACAGGAAACTGGAATAGCAGCTGGATTAGAGTGCAAAGTATAACAGGCATATTAATTAGAACAGAGTGCACAACAAAACAGGAACAGCAGCTGGATTGGAGTGCACAGTAAAACAGAAATATTAATTAGAACAGAGTGCACAACAAAACAGGAACAGCTGATGGATGAGAGTGCAGAGTAAAACATGAAAATTAATTAGAACAGAGTGCACAGCAAAACAGAAATGCAGCTGGATTAGAGTGCACAGTAAAACAGGAAGATTAATTAGAACAGAGTATGCAGCAAAACAGGAATAGCAGCTGGATTAGAGCGCACAGTAAAACAAGAATGTTAAATAGAACAGAGTGCACAGCAAAACAGGAATAGCAGCTGGATTAGAGTGCACAGTAAAACAGGACTATTAGATCGAACAGATTGCACAGCAAAACAGGAATAGCAGCTGGATTAGAGCGCACAATAAAACAGGAAGATTAAATAGAACAGAGTGCACAGCAAAACAGGAACAGCAGATGGATGAGAGTGCATAGTAAAACATGAAAATTAATTAGAACAGAGTGCACAACAAAACAGGAATAGCAGCTGGATTAGAGTGCACAGTGAAACAGGAATATTAATTAGAACAGAGTGCACATGAAACAGGAACAGCAGCTGTATTAGAGTGCACAGTAAAACAGGAATATTAATTAGAACAGAGTGCACAGGAAACAGGAATAGCAGCTGGATTAGAGTGCACAGTAAAACAGGAATATTAAATAGAACAGAGCGCATAACAAAACAGGAACAGCAGCTGGATTAGAGTGCACAGTAAAAGAGGAATATTAAATCGAACAGAGTGCACATGTAACAGGTGTAGCAGCTGGATTCGAATGCACAGTAAAACAGGAATATTAATTAGAACAGAGTGCTCAACAAAACAGGAATAGCAGCTGAATTGGAGTGCACAGTAAAACAGGAATATTAAGGAGAACAGAGTGCACAGCAAAACAGGAATAGCAGCTGGATTAGAGTGCACAGTAAAACAGGAATATTAATTAGAACAGAGGGCACAACAAAACAGGAACATCTGATGGATTAGAGTGCACAGTAAAACAGGAATATTAATAAGAACAGAGTGCACAGCTCAACAGGAATAGCAGCTGGATTAGAGTGCACAGTAAAAGAGGAATATTAATTAGAACAGAGGGCCCAGCACTTCAGGAACAGCAGCTGGATTAGAGTGCACAGCAAAAGAGGAATAATAAATCGAACAGAGTGCACATGAAACAGGAATAGCAGCTGAATTGGAGTGCACAGTAAAACAGGAATATTAAATAGAACAGAGTGCACAGGAAAACAGGAATAGCAGCTGGATTAGAGTGCACAGCAAAACAGGAATATTAATTAGAACAGAGTGCACAACAAAACAGGAATAGCAGCTGGATTAGAGTGCACAGTGAAACAGGAATATTAATTAGAACAGAGTGCATATGAAAGAGGAACAGCAGCTGTATTAGAGTGCACAGTAAAACAGGAATATTAATTAGAACAGAGTGCACAGGAAACAGGAACAGCAGCTGGATTAGAGTGCACAGTAAAACAGGAATATTAATTAGAACAGAGTGCATATGAAACAGGAACAGCAGCTGTATGAGAGTGCACAGTAAAACAGGAATATTAATTAGAACAGAGTGCACATGAAACAGGAACAGCAGCTGTATTAGAGTGCACAGTAAAACAGGAATATTAATTAGAACAGAGTGCACAGGAAACAGGAATAGCAGCTGGATTAGAGTGCACAGTAAAACAGGAATATTAAATAGAACAGAGTGCACATGTAACAGGTGTAGCAGCTGGATTCGAATGCACAGTAAAACAGGAATATTAATTAGAACAGAGTGCTCAACAAAACAGGAATAGCAGCTGAATTGGAGTGCACAGTAAAACAGGAATATTAAGTAGAACAGAGTGCACAGCAAAACAGGAATAGCAGCTGGATTAGAGTGCACAGTAAAACAGGAATATTAATTAGAACAGAGTGCTCAACAAAACAGGAATAGCAGCTGAATTGGAGTGCACAGTAAAACAGGAATATTAAGTAGAACAGAGTGCACAGCAAAACAGGAATAGCAGCTGGATTAGAGTGCACAGTAAAACAGGAATATTAATTAGAACAGAGGGCACAACAAAACAGGAATAGCAGCTGGATTAGAGTGCACAGTAAAACAGGAATATTAATTAGAACAGAGTGCACAGCTCAACAGGAATAGCAGCTGGATTAGAGTGCACAGTAAAAAAGGAATATTAATTAGAACAGAGTGAACAGCAATACAGGAACAGCAGCTGGATTAGAGTGCACAGTAAAAAAGGAATATTAAATAGAACAGAGTGCACAGCAATTGAGGAATAGCAGCTGGATTAGACAACAAAGTAAAACAGGAAGATTAATTAGAACAGAGTGCGCAGCAAACAGGAATAGCAGCTGGATTAGAGTGCACAGTAAAACAAGGATATTAATTAGAACAAAATACACAAACAAACAAGAATAGCTGCTAGATTAGAGTGCACAGTCAAACAGGAATATGAATTAGAACAGAGTGCACAACAAAACAAGAATAGCTGCTGCATTAGAGTGCACAGTAAAACAGGAATGTTAATTAGAAGAGTCCACAGGAAACAGGAATATGAATTAGAACAGAGTGCACAACAAAACAAGAATAGCTGCTGCATTAGAGTGCACAGTAAAACAGGAATGTTAATTAGAAGAGTGCACAGCAAAACAGGAATAGCAGCTGGATTAGAGTGCACAGTAAAAATTGAATATTTAAATAGAACAGAGTGCACAGCAAAACAGGATTAGCAGCTGGATTAGAGTGCACAGTAAAACCGGAATATTAATTAGAACAGAGTGAACAGCAATACAGGATGAGCAGCTGGATTAGAATGCACAGTAAAAAAGGAATATTAATTAGAACAGAGTGAACAGCAATACAGGAACAGCAGCTGGATTAGAGTGCACAGTAAAAAAGGAATATTAAATAGAACAGAGTGCACAGCAATAGAGGAATAGCAGCTGGATTAGACAACAAAGTAAAACAAGAAGATTAACTAGAACAGAGTGCGCAGCAAACAGGAATAGCATCTGGATTAGAGTGCACAGTAAAACAAGGATATTATTAAGAACAAAATACACAAACAAACAAGAATAGCTGCTGGAAAAGAGTGCACAGTCAAACAGGAATATGAATTAGAACAGAGTGCACAACAAAACAGGAACATCTGATGGATTAGAGTGCACAGTAAAACAGGAATATTAATAAGAACAGAGTGCACAGCTCAACAGGAATAGCAGCTGGATTAGAGTGCACAGTAAAAGAGGAATATTAATTAGAACAGAGGGCTCAGCACATCAGGAACAGCAGCTGGATTAGAGTGCACAGCAAAAGAGGAATAATAAATCGAACAGAGTGCACATGAAACAGGAATAGCAGCTGAATTGGAGTGCACAGTAAAACAGGAATATTAAATAGAACAGAGTGCACAGGAAAACAGGAATAGCAGCTGGATTAGAGTGCACAGCAAAACAGGAATATTAATTAGAACAGAGTGCACAACAAAACAGGAATAGCAGCTGGATTAGAGTGCACAGTGAAACAGGAATATTAATTAGAACAGAGTGCATATGAAACAGGAACAGCAGCTGTATTAGAGTGCACAGTAAAACAGGAATATTAATTAGAACAGAGTGCACAGGAAACAGGAATAGCAGCTGGATTAGAGTGCACAGTAAAACAGGAATATTAAATAGAACAGAGCGCATAACAAAACAGGAACAGCAGCTGGATTCGAGTGCACAGTAAAAGAGGAATATTAAATCGAACAGAGTGCACATTTAACAGGTGTAGCAGCTGGATTCGAATGCACAGTAAAACAGGAATATTAATTCGAACAGAGTGCTCAACAAAACAGGAATAGCAGCTGAATTGGAGTGCACAGTAAAACAGGAATATTAAGTAGAACAGAGTGCACAGCAAAACAGGAATAGCAGCTGGATTAGAGTGCACAGTAAAACAGGAATATTAATTAGAACAGAGGGCACAACAAAACAGGAATAGCAGCTGGATTAGAGTGCACAGTAAAACAGGAATATTAATTAGAACAGAGTGCACAGCTCAACAGGAATAGCAGCTGGATTAGAGTGCACAGTAAAAGAGGAATATTAATTAGAACAGAGGGCCCAGCACATCAGCAATAGCAGCTGGATTAGAGTGCACAGTGAAACAGGAATATTAATTAGAACAGAGGGCACAGGAAACTGGAATAGCAGCTGGATTAGAGTGCAAAGTATAACAGGCATATTAATTAGAACAGAGTGCACAACAAAACAGGAACAGCAGCTGGATTGGAGTGCACAGTAAAACAGAAATATTAATTAGAACAGAGTGCACAACAAAACAGGAACAGCTGATGGATGAGAGTGCAGAGTAAAACATGAAAATTAATTAGAACAGAGTGCACAGCAAAACAGAAATGCAGCTGGATTAGAGTGCACAGTAAAACAGGAAGATTAATTAGAACAGAGTATGCAGCAAAACAGGAATAGCAGCTGGATTAGAGCGCACAGTAAAACAAGAATGTTAAATAGAACAGAGTGCACAGCAAAACAGGAATAGCAGCTGGATTAGAGTGCACAGTAAAACAGGACTATTAGATCGAACAGATTGCACAGCAAAACAGGAATAGCAGCTGGATTAGAGCGCACAATAAAACAGGAAGATTAAATAGAACAGAGTGCACAGCAAAACAGGAACAGCAGCCGGTTTAGAGTGCACAGTAAAACAAGAATATTAAATAGAACAGAGTGCACAGCAAAACAGGAATAGCAGCTGGATTAGAGTGCACAGTAAAAATGGAATATTTAAATAGAACAGAGTGCACAGCAAAACAGGATTAGCAGCTGGATTAGAGTGCACAGTAAAACAGGAATATTAATTAGAACAGAGTGAACAGCAATACAGGAATAGCAGCTGGATTAGACAACAAAGTAAAACAGGAAGATTAATTAGAACAGAGTGCGCAGCAAACAGGAATAGCAGCTGGATTAGAGTGCACAGTAATACAAGGATATTAATTAGAAGAAAATACACAAACAAACAAGAATAGCTGCTGGAGTAGAGTGCACAGTCAAACAGGAATATGAATTAGAACAGAGTGCACAACAAAACAAGAATAGCTGCTGCATTAGAGTGCACAGTAAAACAGGAATGTTAATTGGAAGAGTGCACAGGAAACAGGAATATTAATTAGAACAGAGTGCACAACAAAACTGGAATAGCAGCTGGATTAGAGTGCACAGTTAAACAAGAATATTAATTAGAACAGAGTGCAGAACAAAACAGGAATAGCAGCTGGATTAGAGTGCACAGTAAAACAGGAATATTAATTGAAACAGAGTGCACAGGAAACAGGAATAGCAGCTGGATTAGAATGCACAGTGAAACAGGAATATTAATTACTACAGAGGGTCCAGCACAACAGGAATAGCAGCTGGATTAGAGTGCACAGTAAAACAAGAATATTAATTAGAACAGAAGTGCACAACAAAACAGGAGTAGCAGATGGATTAGAGTGCACAGCAAAACAGGAATATTAATTAGAACAGAGTGCACAAGAAACAGGAATAGCAGCTGGATTATGGTGGACATCAAAACAGAAATATAAATTTGAACAGAGTGCACAACAAAACAGGAACAGCAGCTGGATTAGAGTGCACAGTAAAATAGGAATATTAATTGGAACAGAGTGCACAACAAAACAGGAACAGCAGCTGGATTAGAGTGCACAGTAAAATAGGAATATTAATTGGAACAGAGTGCACAACAAAACAGGAACAGCAGCTGGATTGGAGTGCACAGTAAAAAAGAAATATTAATTAGAACAGAGTGCACAACAAAACAGGAACAGCTGATGGATGAGAGTGCACAGTAAAACAGGAATATTAATTAGAACAGAGTGCACAGCAAAACAGGAACAGCAACTGGATTAGAGTGCACAGTAAAACAGGACTATTAATAAGAACAGAGTGCACAGCTCAACAGGAATAGCAGCTGGATTAGAGTGCACAGTAAAAGAGGAATATTAATTAGAACAGAGGGCCCAGCACATGAGGAACAGCAGCTGGATCAGAGTGCACAGCAAAAGAGGAATATGAAATCGAACAGAGTGCACATGAAACAGGAATAGCAGCTGAATTGGAGTGCACAGTAAAACAGGAATATTAATTAGAACAGAGTGCACAGGAAAACAGGAATAGCAGCTGGATTAGAGTGCACAGTAAAACAGGAATACTAATTAGAACAGAGTGCACAGCTCAACAGGAATAGCAGCTGGATTAGAGTGCACAGTAAAAGAGGAATATTAATTAGAACAGAGGGCACAGCAAATCAGCAATAGCAGCTGGATTAGAGTGCACAGTGAAACAGGAATATTAATTAGAACAGAGTGCACAGGAAACTGGAATAGCAGCTGGATTAGAGTGCAAAGTATAACAGGCATATTAATTAGAACAGAGTGCACAACAAAACAGGAACAGCAGCTGGATTGGAGTGCACAGTAAAACAGAAATATTAATTAGAACAGAGTGCACAACAAAACAGGAACAGCTGATGGATGAGAGTGCACAGTAAAACAGGAATATTAATTAGAACAGAGTGCACAGCAAAACAGGAATAGCAGCAGAATTAGGGAGCACAGTAAAACAGGAATTTTAATTAGTACAGAGGGCCCAGCATAACAGGAATAGCAGCTGGATTAGAGTGCACAGCAAAAGAGGAATATTACATCGAACAGAGTGCACATGAAACAGGAATAGCAGCTGAATTGGAGTGCACAGTAAAACAGGAATATTAATTAGAACAGAGTGCACAACAAAACAGGAATAGCAGCTGGATTTGAGTGCACAGTGACACAGGAATATTAATTAGAACAGAGTGCACATGAAACAGGAACAGCAGCTGGATTAGAGTGCACAGTAAAACAGGAATATTAATTAGAACAGTGTGCACAGGAAACAGGAATAGCAGCTGGATAGGAGTGCACAGAAAAGCAGGAATATTAAATAGAACAGAGCGCATAACAAAACAGGAACAGCAGCTGGATTAGAGTGCACAGTAAAACAGGCATTTTAATTAGTACAGAGGGCCCAGCACAACAGGAATAGCAGCTGGATTAGTGTGCACAGTAAAACAGGATTATTAATTAGAACAGAGTGCACAAGAAACAGGAATAGCAGCTGCATTATAGTGGACATCAAAGCAGAAATATTAATTAGAACAGAGTGCACAACAAAACAGGAACAGCAGCTGGATTAGAGTGCACAGTAAAATAGGAATATTAATTGGAACAGAGTGCACAGCAAAACTGGAACAGCAGCTGGATTACAGTGCACAGTAAATCAGGAAGATTAATTAGAACAGAGTGCACAACAAAACAGGAACAGCTGCTGGTTTATAGTGCACAGTAAAACAAGAATGTTATATAGAACAGAGTGCACAGCTCAACAGGAATAGCAGCTGGATGAGAGTGCACAGGAAAAGAGGAATATTAATTAGCACAGAGTGCACAGGAAACAGGAATAGCAGCTGGATTAGAGTGCACAGTAAAAGAGGAATATTAAATCGAACAGAGCGCACATGAAACAGGAATAGCAGCTGGATTAGAATGCACAGTAAAACAGGAATATTAATTAGAACAGAGTGCACAACAAAACAGGAATAGCAGCTGGATTAGAGTGCAAAGTATAACAGGCATATTAATTAGAACAGAGTGCACAACAAAACAGGAACAGCAGCTGGATGAGAGTGCACAGTAAAGCAGGAATATTAATTAGAACAGAGTGCACAGGAAAACAGGAATAGCAGCTGGATTAGAGTGCACAGTAAAACAGGAATACTAATTAGAACAGAGTGCACAGCTCAACAGGAATAGCTGCTGGATTAGAGTGCACAGTAAAAGAGGAATATTAATTAGAACAGAGGGCACAGCAAATCAGCAATAGCAGCTGGATTAGAGTGCACAGTGAAACAGGAATATTAATTAGAACAGAGTGCACAGGAAACTGGAATAGCAGCTGGATTAGAGTGCAAAGTATAACAGGCATATTAATTAGAACAGAGTGCACAACAAAACAGGAACAGCAGCTGGATTGGAGTGCACAGTAAAACAGAAATATTAATTAGAACAGAGTGCACAACAAAACAGGAACAGCTGATGGATGAGAGTGCACAGTAAAACAGGAATATTAATTAGAACAGAGTGCACAGCAAAACAGGAATAGCAGCAGGATTAGGGAGCACAGTAAAACAGGAATTTTAATTAGTACAGAGGGCCCAGCATAACAGGAATAGCAGCTGGATTAGAGTGCACAGCAAAAGAGGAATATTACATCGAACAGAGTGCACATGAAAGAGGAATAGCAGCTGAATTGGAGTGCACAGTAAAACAGGAATATTAATTAGAACAGAGTGCACAACAAAACAGGAATAGCAGCTGGATTAGAGTGCACAGTGACACAGGAATATTAATTAGAACAGAGTGCACATGAAACAGGAACAGCAGCTGGATTAGAGTGCACAGTAAAACAGGAATATTAATTAGAACAGTGTGCACAGGAAACAGGAATAGCAGCTGGATTGGAGTGCACAGAAAAGCAGGAATATTAAATAGAACAGAGCGCATAACAAAACAGGAACAGCAGCTAGATTAGAGTGCACAGTAAAACAGGCATTTTAATTAGTACAGAGGGCCCAGCACAACAGGAATAGCAGCTGGATTAGTGTGCACAGTAAAACAGGATTATTAATTAGAACAGAGTGCACAAGAAACAGGAATAGCAGCTGCATTATAGTGGACATCAAAGCAGAAATATTAATTAGAACAGAGTGCACAACAAAACAGGAACAGCAGCTGGATTAGAGTGCACAGTAAAATAGGAATATTAATTGGAACAGAGTGCACAGCAAAACTGGAACAGCAGCTGGATTACAGTGCACAGTAAATCAGGAAGATTAATTAGAACAGAGTGCACAACAAAACAGGAACAGCTGCTGGTTTATAGTGCACAGTAAAACAAGAATGTTATATAGAACAGAGTGCACAGCTCAACAGGAATAGCAGCTGGATGAGAGTGCACAGGAAAAGAGGAATATTAATTAGCACAGAGTGCACAGGAAACAGGAATAGCAGCTGGATTAGAATGGGCGGCACAGTGGCGCAGTGGTTAGCACCGCAGCCTCACAGCTCCAGGGACCCGGGTTCGATTCTGGGTACTGCCTGTGTGGAGTTTGCAAGTTCTCCCTGTGTCTGCGTGGGTTTTCTCCGGGTGCTCCGGTTTCCTCCCACAAGCCAAAAGACTTGCAGGTTGATAGGTAAATTGGCCATTATAAATTGTCACTAGTGTAGGTAGGTGGTAGGGAAATATTGGGACAGGTGGGGATGTTTGGTAGGAATATGGGATTAGCGTAGGGTTAGTATAAATGGGTGGTTGATGTTCGGCACAGACTCGGTGGGCCGAAGGGCCTGTTTCAGTGCTGTATCTCTAATCTAATCTAATCTAGAGTGCACAGTAAAAGAGGAATATTAAATCGAACAGAGCGCACATGAAACAGGAATAGCAGCTGGATTAGAATGCACAGTAAAACAGGAATATTAATTAGAACAGAGTGCACAACAAAACAGGAATAGCAGCTGGCTTAGAGTGCAAAGTATAACAGGCATATTAATTAGAACAGAGTGCACAACAAAACAGGAACAGCAGCTGGATGAGAGTGCACAGTAAAGCAGGAATATTAATTAGAACAGAGTGCACAGCAAAACAGGAACAGCAGCTGGATTAGAGTGCACAGTAAAACAGGAATATTAATAAGAACAGAGTGCACAGCTCATCAGGAATAGCAGCTGGATTAGAGTGCACAGTAAAAGAGGAATATTAATTAGAACAGAGGGCCCAGCACATCAGGAACAGCAGCTGGATTAGAGTGCACAGCAAAAGAGGAATATGAAATCGAACAGAGTGCACATGAAACAGGAATAGCAGCTGAATTGGAGTGCATAGTAAAACAGGAATATTAAATAGAACAGAGCGCATAACAAAACAGGAACAGCAGCTGGATTAGAGTGCACAGTAAAAGAGGAATATTAAATCGAACAGAGTGCACATGTAACAGGTATAGCAGCTGGATTCGAATGCACAGGAAAAGAGGAATATTAATTAGCACAGAGTGCACAGGAAACAGGAATAGCAGCTGGATTAGAGTGCACAGTAAAAGAGGAATATTAAATCGAACAGAGCGCACATGAAACAGGAATAGCAGCTGGATTAGAATGCACAGTAAAACAGGAATATTAATTAGAACAGAGTGCACAACAAAACAGGAATAGCAGCTGGATTAGAGTGCAAAGTATAACAGGCATATTAATTAGAACAGAGTGCACAACAAAACAGGAACAGCAGCTGGATGAGAGTGCACAGTAAAACAGGAATATTAATTAGAACAGAGTGCACAGCAAAACAGGAACAGCAGCTGGATTAGAGTGCACAGTAAAACAGGAATATTAATAAGAACAGAGTGCACAGCTCATCAGGAATAGCAGCTGGATTAGAGTGCACAGTAAAAGAGGAATATTAATTAGAACAGAGGGCCCAGCACATCAGGAACAGCAGCTGGATTAGAGTGCACAGCAAAAGAGGAATATGAAATCGAACAGAGTGCACATGAAACAGGAATAGCAGCTGAATTGGAGTGCACAGTAAAACAGGAATATTAATTAGAACAGAGTGCACAGGAAAACAGGAATAGCAGCTGGATTAGAGTGCACAGCAAAACAGGAATATTAATTAGAACAGAGTGCACAACAAAACAGGAATAGCAGCTGGATTAGAGTGCACAGTGAAACAGGAATATTAATTAGAACAGAGTGCACAGGAAACAGGAATAGCAGCTGGATTAGAGTGCACAGTAAAACAGGAATATTAAATAGAACAGAGCGCATAACAAAACAGGAACAGCAGCTGGATTAGAGTGCACTGTAAAAGATGAATATTTCATCGAACAGAGTGCACATGTAACAGGTATAGCAGCTGGATTCGAATGCACAGTAAAACAGGAATATTAATTAGAACAGAGTGCACAACAAAACAGGAATAGCAGCTGAATTGGAGTGCACAGTAAAACAGGAATATTAAGTAGAAAAGAGTGCACAGCAAAACAGGAATGGCAGCTGGATTAGAGTGCACAGTAAAACAGGAATATTAATTAGAACAGAGTGCACAGCTCAACAGGAATAGCAGGTGGATTAGAGTGCACAGTAAAAGAGGAATATTAATTAGAACAGAGGGCCCAGCACATCAGCAATAGCAGCTGGATTAGAGTGCACAGTGAAACAGGAATATTAATTAGAACAGAGTGCACAGGAAACTGGAATAGCAGCTGGATTAGAGTGCAAAGTATAACAGGCATATTAATTAGAACAGAGTGCACAACAAAGCAGGAACAGCAGCTGGATTGGAGAGCACAGGAAAACAGAAATATTAATTAGAACAGAGAGCACAACAAAACAGGAACAGCTGATGGATGAGAGTGCACAGTAAAACAGGAATATTAATTAGAACAGAGTGCACAGCAAAACAGAACTGCAGCTGGTTTAGAGTGCACAGTAAAAAAGGAAGATTAATTAGAACAGATTATGCAGCAAAACAGGAATAGCAGCTGGATTAGAGCGCACAGTAAATCAAGAATGTTAAACAGAACAGAGTGCACAGCAAAACAGGAATAGCAGCTGGATTAGAGTGCACAGTAAAACAGGACTATTAGATGGAACAGATTGCACAGCAAAACAGGAATCGCAGCTGGATTAGAGTGCACAGTAAAACAGGAATATTAATTAGAACAGAGTGAACAGCAATACAGGATTAGCAGCTGGATTAGAGTGCACAGTAAAAAAGGAATATTAATTAGAACAGAGTGAACAGCAATACAGGAACAGCACCTGGATTAGAGTGCACAGTAAAAAAGGAATATTAAATAGAACAAAGTGCACAGCAATACAGGAACAGCACCTGGATTAGAGTGCGCAGTAAAAAAGGAATATTAAATAGAACAAAGTGCGCAACAAACAGGAATAGCAGCTGGATTAGAGTGCACAGTAAAACAAGGATATTAATTAGAACAGAGTGCACAACAAAACAAGAATAGCTGCTGGATTAGAGTGCACAGTAAAAGAGGAATGTTAAGTAGAAGAGTGCACAGGAAACAGGAATATTAATTAGAACAGAGTGCACAACAAAACTGGAATAGGAGCTGGATTAGAGTGCACAGTAAAACAAGAATATTAATTAGAACAGAGTGCACAACAAAACAGGAATAGCAGCTGGATTAGAGTGCACAGTAAAACAGGAATATTAATTGGAACAGAGTGCACAGGAAACAGGAATAGCAGCTGGATTAGAGTGCACAGTGAAACAGGAATATTAATTAGAACAGAGTGCACAACAAAACAGGAGTAGCAGATGGATTAGACTGCACAGCAAAACAGAAATATGAATTGGAACAGAGTGCCCAGCAAAACAGGAATAGCAGCAGGATTAGGGTGCACAGTAAAACAGGCATTTTAATTAGTACAGAGGGCCCAGCACAACAGGAATAGCAGCTGGATTAGGGTGCACAGTAAAACAGGAATATTAATTAGAACAGAGTGCACAAGAAACAGGAATAGCAGCTGGATTATAGTGGACATCAAAACAGAAATATTAATTAGAACAGAGTTCACAACAAAACAGGAACAGCTGCTGGTTTGTAGTGCACAGTTAAACAAGAATGTTAAATAGAACAGAGTGCACAGCTCAACAGGAATAGTAGCTGGATTAGAGTGCACATGAAAAGAGGAATATTAATTAGAACAGAGTGCACAGGAAACAGGAAGAGCAGCTGGATTAGAGTGCACAGTAAAACAGGAATATTAGATAGAACAGAGGGCATAACAAAACAGGAACAGCAGCTGGATTAGAGTGCACAGTGAAACAGGAATATTAATTAGAACAGAGTGCACAGGAAACTGGAATAGCAGCTGGATTAGAGTGCAAAGTATAACAGGCATATTTATTAGAACAGAGTGCACAACAAAACATGAACAGCTGATGGATGAGAGTGCACAGTAAAACAGGAATATTAATTAGAACAGAGTGCACAGCAAAACAGGAATAGCAGCTGAATTGGAGTGCACAGTAAAACAGAAATTTTAATTAGTACAGAGGGCCCAGCACAACAGGAATAGCAGCTGGATTAGAGTGCACAGTAAAACAGGATTATTAATTAGAACAGAGTGCACAAGAAACAGGAATAGCAGCTGGATTGTAGTGGACATCAAAACAGAAATATTAATTAGAACAGAGTGCACAACAAAACAGGAATAGCAGCTGAATTAGAGTGCACAGTAAAACAGGAATATTAATTAGAACAGAGTGCACAACAAAACAGGAAAAGCAGCTGGATTAGAGTGCACAGTAAAACAGGAATATTAATTAGAACAGAGTGCACAGCTCAACAGGAATAGCAGCTGGATTAGAGTGCACAGTAAAAGAGGAATATTAATTAGAACAGAGGGCACAGCACATCAGCAATAGCAGCTGGATTAGAGTGCACAGCAAAAGAGGAATATGAAATCGAACAGAGTGCACATGAAACAGGAATAGCAGCTGAATTGGAGTGCACAGTAAAACAGGAATATTAATTAGAACAGAGTGCACAGGAAAACAGGAATAGCAGCTGGATTAGAGTGCACAGCAAAACAGGAATATTAATTAGAACAGAGTGCACAACAAAACAGGAATAGCAGCTGGATTAGAGTGCACAGTGAAACAGGAATATTAATTAGAACAGAGTGCACAGGAAACAGGAATAGCAGCTGGATTAGAGTGCACAGTAAAACAGGAATATTAAATAGAACAGAGCGCATAACAAAACAGGAACAGCAGCTGGATTAGAGTGCACTGTAAAAGATGAATATTTCATCGAACAGAGTGCACATGTAACAGGTATAGCAGCTGGATTCGAATGCACAGTAAAACAGGAATATTAATTAGAACAGAGTGCACAACAAAACAGGAATAGCAGCTGAATTGGAGTGCACAGTAAAACAGGAATATTAAGTAGAAAAGAGTGCACAGCAAAACAGGAATGGCAGCTGGATTAGAGTGCACAGTAAAACAGGAATATTAATTAGAACAGAGTGCACAGCTCAACAGGAATAGCAGGTGGATTAGAGTGCACAGTAAAAGAGGAATATTAATTAGAACAGAGGGCCCAGCACATCAGCAATAGCAGCTGGATTAGAGTGCACAGTGAAACAGGAATATTAATTAGAACAGAGTGCACAGGAAACTGGAATAGCAGCTGGATTAGAGTGCAAAGTATAACAGGCATATTAATTAGAACAGAGTGCACAACAAAGCAGGAACAGCAGCTGGATTGGAGAGCACAGGAAAACAGAAATATTAATTAGAACAGAGAGCACAACAAAACAGGAACAGCTGATGGATGAGAGTGCACAGTAAAACAGGAATATTAATTAGAACAGAGTGCACAGCAAAACAGAACTGCAGCTGGTTTAGAGTGCACAGTAAAAAAGGAAGATTAATTAGAACAGATTATGCAGCAAAACAGGAATAGCAGCTGGATTAGAGCGCACAGTAAATCAAGAATGTTAAACAGAACAGAGTGCACAGCAAAACAGGAATAGCAGCTGGATTAGAGTGCACAGTAAAACAGGACTATTAGATGGAACAGATTGCACAGCAAAACAGGAATCGCAGCTGGATTAGAGTGCACAGTAAAACAGGAATATTAATTAGAACAGAGTGAACAGCAATACAGGATTAGCAGCTGGATTAGAGTGCACAGTAAAAAAGGAATATTAATTAGAACAGAGTGAACAGCAATACAGGAACAGCACCTGGATTAGAGTGCACAGTAAAAAAGGAATATTAAATAGAACAAAGTGCACAGCAATACAGGAACAGCACCTGGATTAGAGTGCACAGTAAAAAAGGAATATTAGATAGAACAAAGTGCGCAGCAAACAGGAATAGCAGCTGGATTAGAGTGCACAGTAAAACAAGGATATTAATTAGAACAGAGTGCACAACAAAACAAGAATAGCTGCTGGATTAGAGTGCACAGTAAAAGAGGAATGTTAAGTAGAAGAGTGCACAGGAAACAGGAATATTAATTAGAACAGAGTGCACAACAAAACTGGAATAGGAGCTGGATTAGAGTGCACAGTAAAACAAGAATATTAATTAGAACAGAGTGCACAACAAAACAGGAATAGCAGCTGGATTAGAGTGCACAGTAAAACAGGAATATTAATTGGAACAGAGTGCACAGGAAACAGGAATAGCAGCTGGATTAGAGTGCACAGTGAAACAGGAATATTAATTAGAACAGAGTGCACAACAAAACAGGAGTAGCAGATGGATTAGACTGCACAGCAAAACAGAAATATGAATTGGAACAGAGTGCCCAGCAAAACAGGAATAGCAGCAGGATTAGGGTGCACAGTAAAACAGGCATTTTAATTAGTACAGAGGGCCCAGCACAACAGGAATAGCAGCTGGATTAGGGTGCACAGTAAAACAGGAATATTAATTAGAACAGAGTGCACAAGAAACAGGAATAGCAGCTGGATTATAGTGGACATCAAAACAGAAATATTAATTAGAACAGAGTTCACAACAAAACAGGAACAGCTGCTGGTTTGTAGTGCACAGTTAAACAAGAATGTTAAATAGAACAGAGTGCACAGCTCAACAGGAATAGTAGCTGGATTAGAGTGCACATGAAAAGAGGAATATTAATTAGAACAGAGTGCACAGGAAACAGGAAGAGCAGCTGGATTAGAGTGCACAGTAAAACAGGAATATTAGATAGAACAGAGGGCATAACAAAACAGGAACAGCAGCTGGATTAGAGTGCACAGTGAAACAGGAATATTAATTAGAACAGAGTGCACAGGAAACTGGAATAGCAGCTGGATTAGAGTGCAAAGTATAACAGGCATATTAATTAGAACAGAGTGCACAACAAAACATGAACAGCTGATGGATGAGAGTGCACAGTAAAACAGGAATATTAATTAGAACAGAGTGCACAGCAAAACAGGAATAGCAGCTGAATTGGAGTGCACAGTAAAACAGAAATTTTAATTAGTACAGAGGGCCCAGCACAACAGGAATAGCAGCTGGATTAGAGTGCACAGTAAAACAGGATTATTAATTAGAACAGAGTGCACAAGAAACAGGAATAGCAGCTGGATTATAGTGGACATCAAAACAGAAATATTAATTAGAACAGAGTGCACAACAAAACAGGAATAGCAGCTGAATTAGAGTGCACAGTAAAACAGGAATATTAATTAGAACAGAGTGCACAACAAAACAGGAAAAGCAGCTGGATTAGAGTGCACAGTAAAACAGGAATATTAATTAGAACAGAGTGCACAGCTCAACAGGAATAGCAGCTGGATTAGAGTGCACAGTAAAAGAGGAATATTAATTAGAACAGAGGGCACAGCACATCAGCAATAGCAGCTGGATTAGAGTGCACAGTGAAACAGGAATATTAATTAGAACAGAGTGCACAGGAAACTGGAATAGCAGCTGGATTAGAGTGCAAAGTATAACAGGCATATTAATTAGAACAGAGTGCACAACAAAACAGGAACAGCAGCTGGATTGGAGTGCACAGTAAAACAGAAATATTAATTAGAACAGAGTGCACAACAAAACAGGAACAGCTGATGGATGAGAGTGCACAGCAAAACAGGAATATTAATTTGAACAGAGTGCTCAGCAAAACAGGAATAGCAGCAGGATTAGGGTGCACAGTAAAACAGGCATTTTTATTAGTACAGAGGGCCCAGCACAACAGGAATAGCAGCTGGATTAGAGTGCACAGTAAAACAGGATTATTAATTAGAACAGAGTGCACAAGAAACAGGAACAGCAGCTGGATTATAGTGGACATCAAAACAGAAATATTAATTAGAACAGAGTGCACAACAAAACAGGAACAGCAGCTGGATTAGAGTGCACAGTAAAATAGGAATATTAATTGGAACAGAGTGCACAGCAAAACTGGAACAGCAGCTGGATTACAGTGCACAGTAAAACAGGAAGATTAATTAGAACAGAGTGCACAACAAAACAGGAACAGCTGCTGGCTTATAGTGCACAGTAAAACAAGAATGTTATATAGAACAGAGTGCACAGCTCAAAAAGGAACAGCTGCTGGATTGGAGTGCACAGGAAAAGAGGAATATTAATTAGAACAGAGTGCACAGGAAACAGGAATAGCAGCTGGATTAGAGTGCACAGTAATACCGGAATATTAATTAGAACAGAGTGCACAACAAAACAAGAATAGCTGCTGCATTAGAGCGCACAATAAAACAGGAAGATTAAATAGAACAGAGTGCACAGCAAAACAGGAACAGCAGCCGGTTTAGAGTGCACAGTAAAACAAGAATATTAAATAGAACAGAGTGCACAGCAAAACAGGAATAGCAGCTGGATGAGAGTGCACAGTAAAAATGGAATATTTAAATAGAACAGAGTGCACAGCAAAACAGGATTAGCAGCTGGATTAGAGTGCACAGTAAAACAGGAATATTAATTAGAACAGAGTGAACAGCAATACAGGAATAGCAGCTGGATTAGACAACAAAGTAAAACAGGAAGATTAATTAGAACAGAGTGCGCAGCAAACAGGAATAGCAGCTGGATTAGAGTGCACAGTAATACAAGGATATTAATTAGAAGAAAATACACAAACAAACAAGAATAGCTGCTGGAGTAGAGTGCACAGTCAAACAGGAATATGAATTAGAACAGAGTGCACAACAAAACAAGAATAGCTGCTGCATTAGAGTGCACAGTAAAACAGGAATGTTAATTGGAAGAGTGCACAGGAAACAGGAATATTAATTAGAACAGAGTGCACAACAAAACTGGAATAGCAGCTGGATTAGAGTGCACAGTTAAACAAGAATATTAATTAGAACAGAGTGCAGAACAAAACAGGAATAGCAGCTGGATTAGAGTGCACAGTAAAACAGGAATATTAATTGAAACAGAGTGCACAGGAAACAGGAATAGCAGCTGGATTAGAATGCACAGTGAAACAGGAATATTAATTACTACAGAGGGTCCAGCACAACAGGAATAGCAGCTGGATTAGAGTGCACAGTAAAACAAGAATATTAATTAGAACAGAAGTGCACAACAAAACAGGAGTAGCAGATGGATTAGAGTGCACAGCAAAACAGGAATATTAATTAGAACAGAGTGCACAAGAAACAGGAATAGCAGCTGGATTATGGTGGACATCAAAACAGAAATATAAATTTGAACAGAGTGCACAACAAAACAGAAACAGCAGCTGGATTAGAGTGCACAGTAAAATAGGAATATTAATTGGAACAGAGTGCACATCAAAACAGGAACAGCAGCTGGATTAGAGTGCACAGTAAAATAGGAATATTAATTGGAACAGAGTGCACAACAAAACAGGAACAGCAGCTGGATTGGAGTGCACAGTAAAAAAGAAATATTAATTAGAACAGAGTGCACAACAAAACAGGAACAGCTGATGGATGAGAGTGCACAGTAAAACAGGAATATTAATTAGAACAGAGTGCACAGCAAAACAGGAACAGCAACTGGATTAGAGTGCACAGTAAAACAGGACTATTAATAAGAACAGAGTGCACAGCTCAACAGGAATAGCAGCTGGATTAGAGTGCACAGTAAAAGAGGAATATTAATTAGAACAGAGGGCCCAGCACATGAGGAACAGCAGCTGGATCAGAGTGCACAGCAAAAGAGGAATATGAAATCGAACAGAGTGCACATGAAACAGGAATAGCAGCTGAATTGGAGTGCACAGTAAAACAGGAATATTAATTAGAACAGAGTGCACAGGAAAACAGGAATAGCAGCTGGATTAGAGTGCACAGTAAAACAGGAATACTAATTAGAACAGAGTGCACAGCTCAACAGGAATAGCAGCTGGATTAGAGTGCACAGTAAAAGAGGAATATTAATTAGAACAGAGGGCACAGCAAATCAGCAATAGCAGCTGGATTAGAGTGCACAGTGAAACAGGAATATTAATTAGAACAGAGTGCACAGGAAACTGGAATAGCAGCTGGATTAGAGTGCAAAGTATAACAGGCATATTAATTAGAACAGAGTGCACAACAAAACAGGAACAGCAGCTGGATTGGAGTGCACAGTAAAACAGAAATATTAATTAGAACAGAGTGCACAACAAAACAGGAACAGCTGATGGATGAGAGTGCACAGTAAAACAGGAATATTAATTAGAACAGAGTGCACAGCAAAACAGGAATAGCAGCAGAATTAGGGAGCACAGTAAAACAGGAATTTTAATTAGTACAGAGGGCCCAGCATAACAGGAATAGCAGCTGGATTAGAGTGCACAGCAAAAGAGGAATATTACATCGAACAGAGTGCACATGAAACAGGAATAGCAGCTGAATTGGAGTGCACAGTAAAACAGGAATATTAATTAGAACAGAGTGCACAACAAAACAGGAATAGCAGCTGGATTTGAGTGCACAGTGACACAGGAATATTAATTAGAACAGAGTGCACATGAAACAGGAACAGCAGCTGGATTAGAGTGCACAGTAAAACAGGAATATTAATTAGAACAGTGTGCACAGGAAACAGGAATAGCAGCTGGATAGGAGTGCACAGAAAAGCAGGAATATTAAATAGAACAGAGCGCATAACAAAACAGGAACAGCAGCTGGATTAGAGTGCACAGTAAAACAGGCATTTTAATTAGTACAGAGGGCCCAGCACAACAGGAATAGCAGCTGGATTAGTGTGCACAGTAAAACAGGATTATTAATTAGAACAGAGTGCACAAGAAACAGGAATAGCAGCTGCATTATAGTGGACATCAAAGCAGAAATATTAATTAGAACAGAGTGCACAACAAAACAGGAACAGCAGCTGGATTAGAGTGCACAGTAAAATAGGAATATTAATTGGAACAGAGTGCACAGCAAAACTGGAACAGCAGCTGGATTACAGTGCACAGTAAATCAGGAAGATTAATTAGAACAGAGTGCACAACAAAACAGGAACAGCTGCTGGTTTATAGTGCACAGTAAAACAAGAATGTTATATAGAACAGAGTGCACAGCTCAACAGGAATAGCAGCTGGATGAGAGTGCACAGGAAAAGAGGAATATTAATTAGCACAGAGTGCACAGGAAACAGGAATAGCAGCTGGATTAGAGTGCACAGTAAAAGAGGAATATTAAATCGAACAGAGCGCACATGAAACAGGAATAGCAGCTGGATTAGAATGCACAGTAAAACAGGAATATTAATTAGAACAGAGTGCACAACAAAACAGGAATAGCAGCTGGATTAGAGTGCAAAGTATAACAGGCATATTAATTAGAACAGAGTGCACAACAAAACAGGAACAGCAGCTGGATGAGAGTGCACAGTAAAGCAGGAATATTAATTAGAACAGAGTGCACAGGAAAACAGGAATAGCAGCTGGATTAGAGTGCACAGTAAAACAGGAATACTAATTAGAACAGAGTGCACAGCTCAACAGGAATAGCTGCTGGATTAGAGTGCACAGTAAAAGAGGAATATTAATTAGAACAGAGGGCACAGCAAATCAGCAATAGCAGCTGGATTAGAGTGCACAGTGAAACAGGAATATTAATTAGAACAGAGTGCACAGGAAACTGGAATAGCAGCTGGATTAGAGTGCAAAGTATAACAGGCATATTAATTAGAACAGAGTGCACAACAAAACAGGAACAGCAGCTGGATTGGAGTGCACAGTAAAACAGAAATATTAATTAGAACAGAGTGCACAACAAAACAGGAACAGCTGATGGATGAGAGTGCACAGTAAAACAGGAATATTAATTAGAACAGAGTGCACAGCAAAACAGGAATAGCAGCAGGATTAGGGAGCACAGTAAAACAGGAATTTTAATTAGTACAGAGGGCCCAGCATAACAGGAATAGCAGCTGGATTAGAGTGCACAGCAAAAGAGGAATATTACATCGAACAGAGTGCACATGAAAGAGGAATAGCAGCTGAATTGGAGTGCACAGTAAAACAGGAATATTAATTAGAACAGAGTGCACAACAAAACAGGAATAGCAGCTGGATTAGAGTGCACAGTGACACAGGAATATTAATTAGAACAGAGTGCACATGAAACAGGAACAGCAGCTGGATTAGAGTGCACAGTAAAACAGGAATATTAATTAGAACAGTGTGCACAGGAAACAGGAATAGCAGCTGGATTGGAGTGCACAGAAAAGCAGGAATATTAAATAGAACAGAGCGCATAACAAAACAGGAACAGCAGCTAGATTAGAGTGCACAGTAAAACAGGCATTTTAATTAGTACAGAGGGCCCAGCACAACAGGAATAGCAGCTGGATTAGTGTGCACAGTAAAACAGGATTATTAATTAGAACAGAGTGCACAAGAAACAGGAATAGCAGCTGCATTATAGTGGACATCAAAGCAGAAATATTAATTAGAACAGAGTGCACAACAAAACAGGAACAGCAGCTGGATTAGAGTGCACAGTAAAATAGGAATATTAATTGGAACAGAGTGCACAGCAAAACTGGAACAGCAGCTGGATTACAGTGCACAGTAAATCAGGAAGATTAATTAGAACAGAGTGCACAACAAAACAGGAACAGCTGCTGGTTTATAGTGCACAGTAAAACAAGAATGTTATATAGAACAGAGTGCACAGCTCAACAGGAATAGCAGCTGGATGAGAGTGCACAGGAAAAGAGGAATATTAATTAGCACAGAGTGCACAGGAAACAGGAATAGCAGCTGGATTAGAATGGGCGGCACAGTGGCGCAGTGGTTAGCACCGCAGCCTCACAGCTCCAGGGACCCGGGTTCGATTCTGGGTACTGCCTGTGTGGAGTTTGCAAGTTCTCCCTGTGTCTGCGTGGGTTTTCTCCGGGTGCTCCGGTTTCCTCCCACAAGCCAAAAGACTTGCAGGTTGATAGGTAAATTGGCCATTATAAATTGTCACTAGTGTAGGTAGGTGGTAGGGAAATATTGGGACAGGTGGGGATGTTTGGTAGGAATATGGGATTAGCGTAGGGTTAGTATAAATGGGTGGTTGATGTTCGGCACAGACTCGGTGGGCCGAAGGGCCTGTTTCAGTGCTGTATCTCTAATCTAATCTAATCTAGAGTGCACAGTAAAAGAGGAATATTAAATCGAACAGAGCGCACATGAAACAGGAATAGCAGCTGGATTAGAATGCACAGTAAAACAGGAATATTAATTAGAACAGAGTGCACAACAAAACAGGAATAGCAGCTGGCTTAGAGTGCAAAGTATAACAGGCATATTAATTAGAACAGAGTGCACAACAAAACAGGAACAGCAGCTGGATGAGAGTGCACAGTAAAGCAGGAATATTAATTAGAACAGAGTGCACAGCAAAACAGGAACAGCAGCTGGATTAGAGTGCACAGTAAAACAGGAATATTAATAAGAACAGAGTGCACAGCTCATCAGGAATAGCAGCTGGATTAGAGTGCACAGTAAAAGAGGAATATTAATTAGAACAGAGGGCCCAGCACATCAGGAACAGCAGCTGGATTAGAGTGCACAGCAAAAGAGGAATATGAAATCGAACAGAGTGCACATGAAACAGGAATAGCAGCTGAATTGGAGTGCATAGTAAAACAGGAATATTAAATAGAACAGAGCGCATAACAAAACAGGAACAGCAGCTGGATTAGAGTGCACAGTAAAAGAGGAATATTAAATCGAACAGAGTGCACATGTAACAGGTATAGCAGCTGGATTCGAATGCACAGGAAAAGAGGAATATTAATTAGCACAGAGTGCACAGGAAACAGGAATAGCAGCTGGATTAGAGTGCACAGTAAAAGAGGAATATTAAATCGAACAGAGCGCACATGAAACAGGAATAGCAGCTGGATTAGAATGCACAGTAAAACAGGAATATTAATTAGAACAGAGTGCACAACAAAACAGGAATAGCAGCTGGATTAGAGTGCAAAGTATAACAGGCATATTAATTAGAACAGAGTGCACAACAAAACAGGAACAGCAGCTGGATGAGAGTGCACAGTAAAACAGGAATATTAATTAGAACAGAGTGCACAGCAAAACAGGAACAGCAGCTGGATTAGAGTGCACAGTAAAACAGGAATATTAATAAGAACAGAGTGCACAGCTCATCAGGAATAGCAGCTGGATTAGAGCGCACAGTAAAAGAGGAATATTAATTAGAACAGAGGGCCCAGCACATCAGGAACAGCAGCTGGATTAGAGTGCACAGCAAAAGAGGAATATGAAATCGAACAGAGTGCACATGAAACAGGAATAGCAGCTGAATTGGAGTGCACAGTAAAACAGGAATATTAATTAGAACAGAGTGCACAGGAAAACAGGAATAGCAGCTGGATTAGAGTGCACAGCAAAACAGGAATATTAATTAGAACAGAGTGCACAACAAAACAGGAATAGCAGCTGGATTAGAGTGCACAGTGAAACAGGAATATTAATTAGAACAGAGTGCACAGGAAACAGGAATAGCAGCTGGATTAGAGTGCACAGTAAAACAGGAATATTAAATAGAACAGAGCGCATAACAAAACAGGAACAGCAGCTGGATTAGAGTGCACTGTAAAAGATGAATATTTCATCGAACAGAGTGCACATGTAACAGGTATAGCAGCTGGATTCGAATGCACAGTAAAACAGGAATATTAATTAGAACAGAGTGCACAACAAAACAGGAATAGCAGCTGAATTGGAGTGCACAGTAAAACAGGAATATTAAGTAGAAAAGAGTGCACAGCAAAACAGGAATGGCAGCTGGATTAGAGTGCACAGTAAAACAGGAATATTAATTAGAACAGAGTGCACAGCTCAACAGGAATAGCAGGTGGATTAGAGTGCACAGTAAAGGAGGAATATTAATTAGAACAGAGGGCCCAGCACATCAGCAATAGCAGCTGGATTAGAGTGCACAGTGAAACAGGAATATTAATTAGAACAGAGTGCACAGGAAACTGGAATAGCAGCTGGATTAGAGTGCAAAGTATAACAGGCATATTAATTAGAACAGAGTGCACAACAAAGCAGGAACAGCAGCTGGATTGGAGAGCACAGGAAAACAGAAATATTAATTAGAACAGAGAGCACAACAAAACAGGAACAGCTGATGGATGAGAGTGCACAGTAAAACAGGAATATTAATTAGAACAGAGTGCACAGCAAAACAGAACTGCAGCTGGTTTAGAGTGCACAGTAAAAAAGGAAGATTAATTAGAACAGATTATGCAGCAAAACAGGAATAGCAGCTGGATTAGAGCGCACAGTAAATCAAGAATGTTAAACAGAACAGAGTGCACAGCAAAACAGGAATAGCAGCTGGATTAGAGTGCACAGTAAAACAGGACTATTAGATGGAACAGATTGCACAGCAAAACAGGAATCGCAGCTGGATTAGAGTGCACAGTAAAACAGGAATATTAATTAGAACAGAGTGAACAGCAATACAGGATTAGCAGCTGGATTAGAGTGCACAGTAAAAAAGGAATATTAATTAGAACAGAGTGAACAGCAATACAGGAACAGCACCTGGATTAGAGTGCACAGTAAAAAAGGAATATTAAATAGAACAAAGTGCACAGCAATACAGGAACAGCACCTGGATTAGAGTGCACAGTAAAAAAGGAATATTAAATAGAACAAAGTGCGCAGCAAACAGGAATAGCAGCTGGATTAGAGTGCACAGTAAAACAAGGATATTAATTAGAACAGAGTGCACAACAAAACAAGAATAGCTGCTGGATTAGAGTGCACAGTAAAAGAGGAATGTTAAGTAGAAGAGTGCACAGGAAACAGGAATATTAATTAGAACAGAGTGCACAACAAAACTGGAATAGGAGCTGGATTAGAGTGCACAGTAAAACAAGAATATTAATTAGAACAGAGTGCACAACAAAACAGGAATAGCAGCTGGATTAGAGTGCACAGTAAAACAGGAATATTAATTGGAACAGAGTGCACAGGAAACAGGAATAGCAGCTGGATTAGAGTGCACAGTGAAACAGGAATATTAATTAGAACAGAGTGCACAACAAAACAGGAGTAGCAGATGGATTAGACTGCACAGCAAAACAGAAATATGAATTGGAACAGAGTGCCCAGCAAAACAGGAATAGCAGCAGGATTAGGGTGCACAGTAAAACAGGCATTTTAATTAGTACACAGGGCCCAGCACAACAGGAATAGCAGCTGGATTAGGGTGCACAGTAAAACAGGAATATTAATTAGAACAGAGTGCACAAGAAACAGGAATAGCAGCTGGATTATAGTGGACATCAAAACAGAAATATTAATTAGAACAGAGTTCACAACAAAACAGGAACAGCTGCTGGTTTGTAGTGCACAGTTAAACAAGAATGTTAAATAGAACAGAGTGCACAGCTCAACAGGAATAGTAGCTGGATTAGAGTGCACATGAAAAGAGGAATATTAATTAGAACAGAGTGCACAGGAAACAGGAAGAGCAGCTGGATTAGAGTGCACAGTAAAACAGGAATATTAGATAGAACAGAGGGCATAACAAAACAGGAACAGCAGCTGGATTAGAGTGCACAGTGAAACAGGAATATTAATTAGAACAGAGTGCACAGGAAACTGGAATAGCAGCTGGATTAGAGTGCAAAGTATAACAGGCATATTAATTAGAACAGAGTGCACAACAAAACATGAACAGCTGATGGATGAGAGTGCACAGTAAAACAGGAATATTAATTAGAACAGAGTGCACAGCAAAACAGGAATAGCAGCTGAATTGGAGTGCACAGTAAAACAGAAATTTTAATTAGTACAGAGGGCCCAGCACAACAGGAATAGCAGCTGGATTAGAGTGCACAGTAAAACAGGATTATTAATTAGAACAGAGTGCACAAGAAACAGGAATAGCAGCTGGATTATAGTGGACATCAAAACAGAAATATTAATTAGAACAGAGTGCACAACAAAACAGGAATAGCAGCTGAATTAGAGTGCACAGTAAAACAGGAATATTAATTAGAACAGAGTGCACAACAAAACAGGAAAAGCAGCTGGATTAGAGTGCACAGTAAAACAGGAATATTAATTAGAACAGAGTGCACAGCTCAACAGGAATAGCAGCTGGATTAGAGTGCACAGTAAAAGAGGAATATTAATTAGAACAGAGGGCACAGCACATCAGCAATAGCAGCTGGATTAGAGTGCACAGTGAAACAGGAATATTAATTAGAACAGAGTGCACAGGAAACTGGAATAGCAGCTGGATTAGAGTGCAAAGTATAACAGGCATATTAATTAGAACAGAGTGCACAACAAAACAGGAACAGCAGCTGGATTGGAGTGCACAGTAAAACAGAAATATTAATTAGAACAGAGTGCACAACAAAACAGGAACAGCTGATGGATGAGAGTGCACAGCAAAACAGGAATATTAATTTGAACAGAGTGCTCAGCAAAACAGGAATAGCAGCAGGATTAGGGTGCACAGTAAAACAGGCATTTTTATTAGTACAGAGGGCCCAGCACAACAGGAATAGCAGCTGGATTAGAGTGCACAGTAAAACAGGATTATTAATTAGAACAGAGTGCACAAGAAACAGGAACAGCAGCTGGATTATAGTGGACATCAAAACAGAAATATTAATTAGAACAGAGTGCACAACAAAACAGGAACAGCAGCTGGATTAGAGTGCACAGTAAAATAGGAATATTAATTGGAACAGAGTGCACAGCAAAACTGGAACAGCAGCTGGATTACAGTGCACAGTAAAACAGGAAGATTAATTAGAACAGAGTGCACAACAAAACAGGAACAGCTGCTGGCTTATAGTGCACAGTAAAACAAGAATGTTATATAGAACAGAGTGCACAGCTCAAAAAGGAACAGCTGCTGGATTGGAGTGCACAGGAAAAGAGGAATATTAATTAGAACAGAGTGCACAGGAAACAGGAATAGCAGCTGGATTAGAGTGCACAGTAATACCGGAATATTAATTAGAACAGAGTGCACAACAAAACAGGAATAGCAGCTGGATTAGAGTGCAAAGTATACCATGCATATTAATTAGAACAGAGTGCACAGCAAAACAGGAACAGCAGCTGGATTGGAGTGCACAGTAAAACAGAAATATTAATTAGAACAGAGTGCAAAACAAAACAGGAACAGCAGCTGCATTAGAGTGCACAGTAATACCGGAATATTAACAAGAACAGAGTGCACAGCTCAACAGGAATAGCAGCTGGATTAGAGTGCACAGTGAAACAGGAATATTAATTAGAACAGAGTGCACAACAAAACAGGAGTAGCAGATGGATTAGACTGCACAGCAAAACAGAAATATGAATTGGAACAGAGTGCCCAGCAAAACAGGAATAGCAGCAGGATTAGGGTGCACAGTAAAACAGGCATTTTAATTAGTACAGAGGGCCCAGCACAACAGGAATAGCAGCTGGATTAGGGTGCACAGTAAAACAGGAATATTAATTAGAACAGAGTGCACAAGAAACAGGAATAGCAGCTGGATTATAGTGGACATCAAAACAGAAATATTAATTAGAACAGAGTTCACAACAAAACAGGAACAGCTGCTGGTTTGTAGTGCACAGTTAAACAAGAATGTTAAATAGAACAGAGTGCACAGCTCAACAGGAATAGAAGCTGGATTAGAGTGCACATGAAAAGAGGAATATTAATTAGAACAGAGTGCACAGGAAACAGGAAGAGCAGCTGGATTAGAGTGCACAGTAAAACAGGAATATTAGATAGAACAGAGGGCATAACAAAACAGGAACAGCAGCTGGATTAGAGTGCACAGTGAAACAGGAATATTAATTAGAACAGAGTGCACAGGAAACTGGAATAGCAGCTGGATTAGAGTGCAAAGTATAACAGGCATATTAATTAGAACAGAGTGCACAACAAAACATGAACAGCTGATGGATGAGAGTGCACAGTAAAACAGGAATATTAATTAGAACAGAGTGCACAGCAAAACAGGAATAGCAGCTGAATTGGAGTGCACAGTAAAACAGAAATTTTAATTAGTACAGAGGGCCCAGCACAACAGGAATAGCAGCTGGATTAGAGTGCACAGTAAAACAGGATTATTAATTAGAACAGAGTGCACAAGAAACAGGAATAGCAGCTGGATTATAGTGGACATCAAAACAGAAATATTAATTAGAACAGAGTGCACAACAAAACAGGAATAGCAGCTGAATTAGAGTGCACAGTAAAACAGGAATATTAATTAGAACAGAGTGCACAACAAAACAGGAAAAGCAGCTGGATTAGAGTGCACAGTAAAACAGGAATATTAATTAGAACAGAGTGCACAGCTCAACAGGAATAGCAGCTGGATTAGAGTGCACAGTAAAAGAGGAATATTAATTAGAACAGAGGGCACAGCACATCAGCAATAGCAGCTGGATTAGAGTGCACAGTGAAACAGGAATATTAATTAGAACAGAGTGCACAGGAAACTGGAATAGCAGCTGGATTAGAGTGCAAAGTATAACAGGCATATTAATTAGAACAGAGTGCACAACAAAACAGGAACAGCAGCTGGATTGGAGTGCACAGTAAAACAGAAATATTAATTAGAACAGAGTGCACAACAAAACAGGAACAGCTGATGGATGAGAGTGCACAGCAAAACAGGAATATTAATTTGAACAGAGTGCTCAGCAAAACAGGAATAGCAGCAGGATTAGGGTGCACAGTAAAACAGGCATTTTTATTAGTACAGAGGGCCCAGCACAACAGGAATAGCAGCTGGATTAGAGTGCACAGTAAAACAGGATTATTAATTAGAACAGAGTGCACAAGAAACAGGAACAGCAGCTGGATTATAGTGGACATCAAAACAGAAATATTAATTAGAACAGAGTGCACAACAAAACAGGAACAGCAGCTGGATTAGAGTGCACAGTAAAATAGGAATATTAATTGGAACAGAGTGCACAGCAAAACTGGAACAGCAGCTGGATTACAGTGCACAGTAAAACAGGAAGATTAATTAGAACAGAGTGCACAACAAAACAGGAACAGCTGCTGGCTTATAGTGCACAGTAAAACAAGAATGTTATATAGAACAGAGTGCACAGCTCAAAAAGGAACAGCTGCTGGATTGGAGTGCACAGGAAAAGAGGAATATTAATTAGAACAGAGTGCACAGGAAACAGGAATAGCAGCTGGATTAGAGTGCACAGTAATACCGGAATATTAATTAGAACAGAGTGCACAACAAAACAGGAATAGCAGCTGGATTAGAGTGCAAAGTATACCATGCATATTAATTAGAACAGAGTGCACAGCAAAACAGGAACAGCAGCTGGATTGGAGTGCACAGTAAAACAGAAATATTAATTAGAACAGAGTGCAAAACAAAACAGGAACAGCAGCTGCATTAGAGTGCACAGTAATACCGGAATATTAACAAGAACAGAGTGCACAGCTCAACAGGAATAGCAGCTGGATTAGAGTGCACAGTGAAACAGGAATATTAATTAGAACAGAGTGCACAACAAAACAGGAGTAGCAGATGGATTAGACTGCACAGCAAAACAGAAATATGAATTGGAACAGAGTGCCCAGCAAAACAGGAATAGCAGCAGGATTAGGGTGCACAGTAAAACAGGCATTTTAATTAGTACAGAGGGCCCAGCACAACAGGAATAGCAGCTGGATTAGGGTGCACAGTAAAACAGGAATATTAATTAGAACAGAGTGCACAAGAAACAGGAATAGCAGCTGGATTATAGTGGACATCAAAACAGAAATATTAATTAGAACAGTGTTCACAACAAAACAGGAACAGCTGCTGGTTTGTAGTGCACAGTTAAACAAGAATGTTAAATAGAACAGAGTGCACAGCTCAACAGGAATAGTAGCTGGATTAGAGTGCACATGAAAAGAGGAATATTAATTAGAACAGAGTGCACAGGAAACAGGAAGAGCAGCTGGATTAGAGTGCACAGTAAAACAGGAATATTAGATAGAACAGAGGGCATAACAAAACAGGAACAGCAGCTGGATTAGAGTGCACAGTGAAACAGGAATATTAATTAGAACAGAGTGCACAGGAAACTGGAATAGCAGCTGGATTAGAGTGCAAAGTATAACAGGCATATTAATTAGAACAGAGTGCACAACAAAACATGAACAGCTGATGGATGAGAGTGCACAGTAAAACAGGAATATTAATTAGAACAGAGTGCACAGCAAAACAGGAATAGCAGCTGAATTGGAGTGCACAGTAAAACAGAAATTTTAATTAGTACAGAGGGCCCAGCACAACAGGAATAGCAGCTGGATTAGAGTGCACAGTAAAACAGGATTATTAATTAGAACAGAGTGCACAAGAAACAGGAATAGCAGCTGGATTATAGTGGACATCAAAACAGAAATATTAATTAGAACAGAGTGCACAACAAAACAGGAATAGCAGCTGAATTAGAGTGCACAGTAAAACAGGAATATTAATTAGAACAGAGGGCACAACAAAACAGGAAAAGCAGCTGGATTAGAGTGCACAGTAAAACAGGAATATTAATTAGAACAGAGTGCACAGCTCAACAGGAATAGCAGCTGGATTAGAGTGCACAGTAAAAGAGGAATATTAATTAGAACAGAGGGCACAGCACATCAGCAATAGCAGCTGGATTAGAGTGCACAGTGAAACAGGAATATTAATTAGAACAGAGTGCACAGGAAACTGGAATAGCAGCTGGATTAGAGTGCAAAGTATAACAGGCATATTAATTAGAACAGAGTGCACAACAAAACAGGAACAGCAGCTGGATTGGAGTGCACAGTAAAACAGAAATATTAATTAGAACAGAGTGCACAACAAAACAGGAACAGCTGATGGATGAGAGTGCACAGCAAAACAGGAATATTAATTTGAACAGAGTGCTCAGCAAAACAGGAATAGCAGCAGGATTAGGGTGCACAGTAAAACAGGCATTTTTATTAGTACAGAGGGCCCAGCACAACAGGAATAGCAGCTGGATTAGAGTGCACAGTAAAACAGGATTATTAATTAGATCAGAGTGCACAAGAAACAGGAACAGCAGCTGGATTATAGTGGACATCAAAACAGAAATATTAATTAGAACAGAGTGCACAACAAAACAGGAACAGCAGCTGGATTAGAGTGCACAGTAAAATAGGAATATTAATTGGAACAGAGTGCACAGCAAAACTGGAACAGCAGCTGGATTACAGTGCACAGTAAAACAGGAAGATTAATTAGAACAGAGTGCACAACAAAACAGGAACAGCTGCTGGCTTATAGTGCACAGTAAAACAAGAATGTTATATAGAACAGAGTGCACAGCTCAAAAAGGAACAGCTGCTGGATTGGAGTGCACAGGAAAAGAGGAATATTAATTAGAACAGAGTGCACAGGAAACAGGAATAGCAGCTGGATTAGAGTGCACAGTAATACCGGAATATTAATTAGAACAGAGTGCACAACAAAACAGGAATAGCAGCTGGATTAGAGTGCAAAGTATACCATGCATATTAATTAGAACAGAGTGCACAGCAAAACAGGAACAGCAGCTGGATTGGAGTGCACAGTAAAACAGAAATATTAATTAGAACAGAGTGCAAAACAAAACAGGAACAGCAGCTGCATTAGAGTGCACAGTAATACCGGAATATTAACAAGAACAGAGTGCACAGCTCAACAGGAATAGCAGCTGGATTAGAGTGCACAGTGAAACAGGAATATTAATTAGAACAGAGTGCACAACAAAACAGGAGTAGCAGATGGATTAGACTGCACAGCAAAACAGAAATATGAATTGGAACAGAGTGCCCAGCAAAACAGGAATAGCAGCAGGATTAGGGTGCACAGTAAAACAGGCATTTTAATTAGTACAGAGGGCCCAGCACAACAGGAATAGCAGCTGGATTAGGGTGCACAGTAAAACAGGAATATTAATTAGAACAGAGTGCACAAGAAACAGGAATAGCAGCTGGATTATAGTGGACATCAAAACAGAAATATTAATTAGAACAGAGTTCACAACAAAACAGGAACAGCTGCTGGTTTGTAGTGCACAGTTAAACAAGAATGTTAAATAGAACAGAGTGCACAGCTCAACAGGAATAGTAGCTGGATTAGAGTGCACATGAAAAGAGGAATATTAATTAGAACAGAGTGCACAGGAAACAGGAAGAGCAGCTGGATTAGAGTGCACAGTAAAACAGGAATATTAGATAGAACAGAGGGCATAACAAAACAGGAACAGCAGCTGGATTAGAGTGCACAGTGAAACAGGAATATTAATTAGAACAGAGTGCACAGGAAACTGGAATAGCAGCTGGATTAGAGTGCAAAGTATAACAGGCATATTAATTAGAACAGAGTGCACAACAAAACATGAACAGCTGATGGATGAGAGTGCACAGTAAAACAGGAATATTAATTAGAACAGAGTGCACAGCAAAACAGGAATAGCAGCTGAATTGGAGTGCACAGTAAAACAGAAATTTTAATTAGTACAGAGGGCCCAGCACAACAGGAATAGCAGCTGGATTAGAGTGCACAGTAAAACAGGATTATTAATTAGAACAGAGTGCACAAGAAACAGGAATAGCAGCTGGATTATAGTGGACATCAAAACAGAAATATTAATTAGAACAGAGTGCACAACAAAACAGGAATAGCAGCTGAATTAGAGTGCACAGTAAAACAGGAATATTAATTAGAACAGAGGGCACAACAAAACAGGAAAAGCAGCTGGATTAGAGTGCACAGTAAAACAGGAATATTAATTAGAACAGAGTGCACAGCTCAACAGGAATAGCAGCTGGATTAGAGTGCACAGTAAAAGAGGAATATTAATTAGAACAGAGGGCACAGCACATCAGCAATAGCAGCTGGATTAGAGTGCACAGTGAAACAGGAATATTAATTAGAACAGAGTGCACAGGAAACTGGAATAGCAGCTGGATTAGAGTGCAAAGTATAACAGGCATATTAATTAGAACAGAGTGCACAACAAAACAGGAACAGCAGCTGGATTGGAGTGCACAGTAAAACAGAAATATTAATTAGAACAGAGTGCACAACAAAACAGGAACAGCTGATGGATGAGAGTGCACAGCAAAACAGGAATATTAATTTGAACAGAGTGCTCAGCAAAACAGGAATAGCAGCAGGATTAGGGTGCACAGTAAAACAGGCATTTTTATTAGTACAGAGTGCCCAGCACAACAGGAATAGCAGCTGGATTAGAGTGCACAGTAAAACAGGATTATTAATTAGAACAGAGTGCACAAGAAACAGGAACAGCAGCTGGATTATAGTGGACATCAAAACAGAAATATTAATTAGAACAGAGTGCACAACAAAACAGGAACAGCAGCTGGATTAGAGTGCACAGTAAAATAGGAATATTAATTGGAACAGAGTGCACAGCAAAACTGGAACAGCAGCTGGATTACAGTGCACAGTAAAACAGGAAGATTAATTAGAACAGAGTGCACAACAAAACAGGAACAGCTGCTGGCTTATAGTGCACAGTAAAACAAGAATGTTATATAGAACAGAGTGCACAGCTCAAAAAGGAACAGCTGCTGGATTGGAGTGCACAGGAAAAGAGGAATATTAATTAGAACAGAGTGCACAGGAAACAGGAATAGCAGCTGGATTAGAGTGCACAGTAATACCGGAATATTAATTAGAACAGAGTGCACAACAAAACAGGAATAGCAGCTGGATTAGAGTGCAAAGTATACCATGCATATTAATTAGAACAGAGTGCACAGCAAAACAGGAACAGCAGCTGGATTGGAGTGCACAGTAAAACAGAAATATTAATTAGAACAGAGTGCAAAACAAAACAGGAACAGCAGCTGCATTAGAGTGCACAGTAATACCGGAATATTAACAAGAACAGAGTGCACAGCTCAACAGGAATAGCAGCTGGATTAGAGTGCACAGTAAAAGAGGAATATTAATTAGAACAGAGTGTACATGAAACAGGAACAGCAGTTGGATTAGAGTGCACAGTAAAACAGGAATATTAATTAGAACAGAGTGCACAGCAAAACAGGAACAGCAGCTGGGTTAGAGCGCACAGTAAAACAGGAATATTAATTAGAACAGAGTGCACAGCAAAACAGGAACAACAGCTGGATTAGAGTGCACAGTAAAACAGGAATATTAATAAGAACAGAGTGCACAGCTCAACAGATATAGCAGCTGGATTAGAGTGCACAGTAAAAGAGGAATATTAATTGGAACGGAGGGCTCAGCACATCAGGAACAGCAGCTGGATTAGAGTGCACAGCAAAAGAGGAATATTAAATCGAACAGAGTGCACATGAAACAGGAATAGCAGCTGAATTGGAGTGCACAGTAAAACAGGAATATTAATTAGAACAGAGTGCACAGGAAAACAGGAATAGCAGCTGGATTAGAGTGCACAGCAAAACAGGAATATTAATTAGAACAGAGTGCACAACAAAACAGGAATAGCAGCTGGATTAGAGTGCACAGTAAAACAGGAATATTAAATAGAACAGAGCGCATAACAAAACAGGAACAGCAGCTGGATTAGAGTGCACAGTAAAAGAGGAATATTAAATCGAACAGATTGCACATGTAACAGGAATTGCAGCTGGATCCGAAAGCACAGTAAAACAGGAATATTTATTAGAACAGAGTGCACAACAAAACAGGAATAGCAGCTGAATTGGAGTGCACAGTAAAACAGGAATATTAAGTAGAACAGAGTGCACAGCAAAACAGGAATAGCAGCTGGATTGGAGTGCACAGTAAAAGAGGAATATTAATTAGAACAGAGTGCACATGAAACAGGAATAGCAGCTGGATTAGAATGCACAGTAAAACAGTAATATTAATTAGAACAGAGTGCACAACAAAACAGGAATAGCAGCTGGATTAGAGTGCAAAGTATAACAGGCATATTAATTAGAACAGAGTGCACAACAAAACAGGAACAGCAGCTGGATTGGAGTGCACAGTAAAACAGAAATATTAATTAGAACAGAGTGCAAAACAAAACAGGAACAGCTGATGGATGAGAGTGCACAGTAAAACAGGAATATTAATTAGAACAGAGTGCACAGCAAAACAGGAACAGCAGCTGGATTAGAGTGCACAGTAAAACAGGAATATTAATAAGAACAGAGTGCACAGCTCAACAGGAATAGCAGCTGGATTAGAGTGCACAGTAAAAGAGGAATATTAATTAGAACAGAGTGCACAACAAAATAGGAAAAGCAGCTGGATTAGAGTGCACAGTAAAACAGGAATATTAATGAGAACAGAGTGCACAGCTCAACAGGAATAGCAGCTGGATTAGAGTGCACAGTAAAAGAGGAATATTAATTAGAACAGAGGGCACAGCACATCAGCAATAGCAGCTGGATTAGAGTGCACAGTGAAACAGGAATATTAATTAGAACAGAGTGCACAGGAAACTGGAATAGCAGCTGGATTAGAGTGCAAAGTATAACAGGCATATTAATTAGAAGAGAGTGCACAACAAAACAGGAACAGCAGCTGGATTGGAGTGCACAGTAAAACAGAAATATTAATTAGAACAGAGTGCACAGCAAAACAGGAACAGCTGATGGATGAGAGTGCACAGCAAAACAGGAATATTAATTAGAACAGAGTGCACAGCAAAACAGGAATAGCAGCAGGATTAGGGTGCACAGTAAAACAGGCATTTTAATTAGTACAGAGGGCCCAGCACAACAGGAATAGCAGCTGGATTAGAGTGCACAGTAAAACAGGATTATTAATTAGAACAGAGTGCACAAGAAACAGGAATAGCAGCTGGATTATAGTGGACATCAAAACAGAAATATTAATTAGAACAGAGTGCACAACAAAACAGTAACAGCAGCTGGATTAGAGTGCACAGTAAAATAGGAATATTAATTGGAACAGAGTGCACAGCAAAACTGGAACAGCAGCTGGATTACAGTGCACATTAAAACAGGAAGATTAATTAGAACAGAGTGCACAACAAAACTGGAACAGCTGCTGGTTTATAGTGCACAGTAAAACAAGAATGTTATATAGAACAGAGTGCACAGCTCAACAGGAATAGCAGCTGGATTAGAGTGCACAGGAAAAGAGGAATATTAATTAGAACAGAGTGCACAGGAAACAGGAATAGCAGCTGGATTAGAGTGCACAGTAAAAGAGGAATATTAAATCGAACAGTATGCACATGAAAAAGGAATAGCAGCTGGATTAGAAAGCACAGTAAAACAGGAATATTAATTAGACCAGAGTGCACAACAAAACAGGAATAGCAGCTGGATTGGAGTGCAAAGCATAACAGGCATATTAATTAGAACAGAGTGCACAGCAAAACAGGAACAGCAGCTGGATTGGAGTGCACAGTAAAACAGAAATATTAATTAGAACAGAGTGCACAACAAAACAGGAACAGCAGCTGGATTAGAGTGCACAGTAAAACCGGAATATTAATAAGAACAGAGTGCACAGCTCAACAGGAATAGCAGCTGGATTAGAGTGCACAGTAAAAGAGGAATATTAATTAGAACAGAGTGCACATGAAACAGGAACAGCAGCTGGATTAGAGTGCACAGTAAAACAGGAATATTAATTAGAACAGAGTGCACCGCTCAAAAAGGAACAGCTGCTGGATTGGAGTGCACAGGAAAAGAGGAATATTAATTAGAACAGAGTGCACAGGAAACAGGAATAGCAGCTGGATTAGAGTGCACAGTAATACCGGAATATTAATTAGAACAGAGCGCACAACAAAACAGGAATAGCAGCTGGATTAGAGTGCAAAGCATACCATGCATATCAATTAGAACAGAGTGCACAGCAAAACAGGAACAGCAGCTGGATTGGAGTGCACAGTAAAACAGAAATATTAATTAGAACAGAGTGCAAAACAAAACAGGAACAGCAGCTGCATTAGAGTGCACAGTAATACCGGAATATTAACAAGAACAGAGTGCACAGCTCAACAGGAATAGCAGCTGGATTAGAGTGCACAGTAAAAGAGGAATATTAATTAGAACAGAGTGCACATGAAGCAGGAACAGCAGCTGGATTAGAGTGCACAGTAAAACAGGAATATTAATTAGAACAGAGTGCACAGCAAAACAGGAACAGCAGCTGGGTTAGAGCGCACAGTAAAACAGGAATATTAATTAGAACAGAGTGCACAGCAAAACAGGAACAACAGCTGGATTAGAGTGCACAGTAAAACAGGAATATTAATAAGAACAGAGTGCACAGCTCAACAGATATAGCAGCTGGATTAGAGTGCACAGTAAAAGAGGAATATTAATTGGAACGGAGGGCTCAGCACATCAGGAACAGCAGCTGGATTAGAGTGCACAGCAAAAGAGGAATATTAAATCGAACAGAGTGCACATGAAACAGGAATAGCAGCTGAATTGGAGTGCACAGTAAAACAGGAATATTAATTAGAACAGAGTGCACAGGAAAACAGGAATAGCAGCTGGATTAGAGTGCACAGCAAAACAGGAATATTAATTAGAACAGAGTGCACAACAAAACAGGAATAGCAGCTGGATTAGAGTGCACAGTAAAACAGGAATATTAAATAGAACAGAGCGCATAACAAAACAGGAACAGCAGCTGGATTAGAGTGCACAGTAAAAGAGGAATATTAAATCGAACAGATTGCACATGTAACAGGTATTGCAGCTGGATCCGAAAGCACAGTAAAACAGGAATATTTATTAGAACAGAGTGCACAACAAAACAGGAATAGCAGCTGAATTGGAGTGCACAGTAAAACAGGAATATTAAGTAGAACAGAGTGCACAGCAAAACAGGAATAGCAGCTGGATTGGAGTGCACAGTAAAAGAGGAATATTAAATCGAACAGAGTGCACATGAAACAGGAATAGCAGCTGGATTAGAATGCACAGTAAAACAGTAATATTAATTAGAACAGAGTGCACAACAAAACAGGAATAGCAGCTGGATTAGAGTGCAAAGTATAACAGGCATATTAATTAGAACAGAGTGCACAACAAAACAGGAACAGCAGCTGGATTGGAGTGCACAGTAAAACAGAAATATTAATTAGAACAGAGTGCACAACAAAACAGGAACAGCTGATGGATGAGAGTGCACAGTAAAACAGGAATATTAATTAGAACAGAGTGCAGAGAAAAACAGGAACAGCAGCTGGATTAGAGTGCACAGTAAAACAGGAATATTAATAAGAACAGAGTGCACAGCTCAACAGGAATAGCAGCTGGATTAGAGTGCACAGTAAAACAGGAATATTAATGAGAACAGAGTGCACAGCTCAACAGGAATAGCAGCTGGATTAGAGTGCACAGTAAAAGAGGAATATTAATTAGAACAGAGGGCACAGCACATCAGCAATAGCAGCTGGATTAGAGTGCACAGTGAAACAGGAATATTAATTAGAACAGAGTGCACAGGAAACTGGAATAGCAGCTGGATTAGAGTGCAAAGTATAACAGGCATATTAATTAGAAGAGAGTGCACAACAAAACAGGAACAGCAGCTGGATTGGAGTGCACAGTAAAACAGAAATATTAATTAGAACAGAGTGCACAGCAAAACAGGAACAGCTGATGGATGAGAGTGCACAGCAAAACAGGAATATTAATTAGAACAGAGTGCACAGCAAAACAGGAATAGCAGCAGGATTAGGGTGCACAGTAAAACAGGCATTTTAATTAGTACAGAGGGCACAGCACAACAGGAATAGCAGCTGGATTAGAGTGCACAGTAAAACAGGATTATTAATTAGAACAGAGTGCACAAGAAACAGGAATAGCAGCTGGATTATAGTGGACATCAAAACAGAAATATTAATTAGAACAGAGTGCACAACAAAACAGTAACAGCAGCTGGATTAGAGTGCACAGTAAAATAGGAATATTAATTGGAACAGAGTGCACAGCAAAACTGGAACAGCAGCTGGATTACAGTGCACATTAAAACAGGAAGATTAATTAGAACAGAGTGCACAACAAAACTGGAACAGCTGCTGGTTTATAGTGCACAGTAAAACAAGAATGTTATATAGAACAGAGTGCACAGCTCAACAGGAATAGCAGCTGGATTAGAGTGCACAGGAAAAGAGGAATATTAATTAGAACAGAGTGCACAGGAAACAGGAATAGCAGCTGGATTAGAGTGCACAGTAAAAGAGGAATATTAAATCGAACAGTATGCACATGAAAAAGGAATAGCAGCTGGATTAGAAAGCACAGTAAAACAGGAATATTAATTAGACCAGAGTGCACAACAAAACAGGAATAGCAGCTGGATTGGAGTGCAAAGTATAACAGGCATATTAATTAGAACAGTGTGCACAGCAAAACAGGAACAGCAGCTGGATTGGAGTGCACAGTAAAACAGAAATATTAATTAGAACAGAGTGCACAACAAAACAGGAACAGCAGCTGGATTAGAGTGCACAGTAAAACCGGAATATTAATAAGAACAGAGTGCACAGCTCAACAGGAATGGCAGATGGATTAGAGTGCACAGTAAAAGAGGAATATTAATTAGAACAGAGTGCACATGAAACAGGAACAGCAGCTGGATTAGAGTGCACAGTAAAACAGGAATATTAATTAGAACAGAGTGCACAGCAAAACAGGAACATCAGCTGGATTAGAGTGCACAGTAAAACAGGAATATTAATTAGAACAGAGTGCACAGCAAAACAGGAACAGCAGCTGGATTAGAGTGCACAGTAAAACAGGAATATTAATAAGAACAGAGTGCACAGCTCAACAGGAATAGCAGCTGGATTAGAGTGCACAGTAAAAGAGGAATATTAATTAGAACAGAGGGCCCAGAACATCAGGAACAGCAGCTGGATTAGAGTGCACAGCAAAAGAGGAATATTAAATCGAACAGAGTGCACATGAAACAGGAATAGCAGCTGAATTGGAGTGCACAGTAAAACAGGAATATTAATTAGAACAGAGTGCACAGGAAAACAGGAATAGCAGCTGGATTACAGTGCACATCAAAACAGGAATATTAATTAGAACAGAGTGCACAACAAAACAGGAATAGCAGCTGGATTAGAGTGCACAGTGAAACAGGAATATTAATTAGAACAGAGTGCACATGAAACAGGAACAGCAGCTGGATTAGAGTGCACAGTAAAACAGGAATATTAATTAGAACAGAGTGCACAGGAAACTGGAATAGCAGCTGTATTAGAGTGCACAGTAAAACAGGAATATGAAATAGAACAGAGCGCATAACAAAACAGGAACAGCAGCTGGATTAGAGTGCACAGTAAAAGAGGAATATTAAATCGAACAGAGTGCACATGTAACAGGTATAGCAGCTGGATCCGAAAGCACAGTAAAACAGGAATATTAATTAGAACAGAGTGCACAACAAAACAGGAATAGCAGCTGAATTGGAGTGCACAGTAAAACAGGAATATTAAGTAGAACAGAGTGCACAGCAAAACAGGAATAGCAGCTGGATTAGAGTGCACAGTAAAAGAGGAATATTAAATCGAACAGAGTGCACATGTAACAGGTATAGCAGCTGGATCCGAAAGCACAGTAAAACAGGAATATTAATTAGAACAGAGTGCACAACAAAACAGGAATAGCAGCTGAATTGGAGTGCACAGTAAAACAGGAATATTAAGTCGAACAGAGTGCACAGCAAAACAGGAATAGCAGCTGGATTAGAGTGCACAGTAAAAGAGGAATATTAAATCGAACAGAGTGCACATGAAACAGGAATAGCAGCTGGATTAGAATGCACAATAAAACAGGAACATTAATTAGAACAGAGTGCACAACAAAACAGGAACAGCAGCTGGATTGGAGTGCACAGTAAAACAGAAATATTAATTAGAACAGAGTGCACAACAAAACAGGAACAGCTGATGGATGAGAGTGCACAGTAAAACAGGAATATTAATTAGAACAGAGTGCACAGCAAAACAGGAACAGCAGCTGGATTAGAGTGCACAGTAAAACATGAATATTAATAAGAACAGAGTGCACAGCTCAACAGGAATAGCAGCTGGATTAGAGTGCAAGGTAAAAGAGGAATATTAATTAGAACAGAGGGCCCAGCACATCAGGAACAGCAGCTGGATTGGAGTGCACAGCAAAAGAGGAATATTAAATCGAACAGAGTGCACATGAAACAGGAATAGCAGCTGAATTGGAGTGCACAGTAAAACAGGAATATTAATCAGAACAGAGTGCACAGGAAAACAGGAATAGCAGCTGGATTAGAGTGCACAGCTAAACAGGAATATTAATTAGAACAGAGTGCACAACAAAACAGGAATAGCAGATGGATTAGAGTGCACAGTGAAACAGGAATATTAATTAGAACAGAGTGCACATGAAACAGGAACAGCAGCTGGATTAGAGTGCACAGTAAAACAGCAATATTAATTAGAACAGAGCGCACAGGAAACAGGAATAGCAGCTGGATTAGCGTGCACAGTAAAACAGGAATATTAAATAGAACAGAGCGCATAACAAAACAGGAACAGCAGCTGGATTAGAGTGCACAGTAAAAGAGGAATATTAAATCGAACAGAGTGCACATGTAACAGGTATAGCAGCTGGATTCGAATGCACAGTAAAACAGGAATATTAATTAGAACAGAGTGCACAACGAAACAGGAATAGCAGCTGAATTGGAGTGCACAGTAAAACAGGAATATTACGTCGAACAGAGTGCCCAGCACAACAGGAATAGCAGCTGGATTAGATTGCACAGTAAAACAGGAATATTAATTAGAACAGAGGGCACAACAAAACAGGAATAGCAGCTGGATTAGAGTGCACAGTAAAACAGGAATATTAATTAGAACAGAGTGCACAGCTCAACAGGAATAGCAGCTGGATTAGAGTGCACAGTAAAAGAGGAATATTAATTAGAACAGAGGGCCCAGCACATCAGCAATAGCAGCTGGATTAGATTGCACAGTAAAACAGGAATATTAATTAGAACAGAGTGCACAACAAAACAGAACTGCAGCTGGATTGGAGTGCACAGTAAAACAGGAAGATTAATTAGAACAGAGTATACAGCAAAACAGGAATAGCAGCTGGATTGGAGCGCACAGTAAAACAAGAATGTTAAATAGAACAGAGTGCACAGCAAAACAGGAATAGCAGCTGGATTAGAGTGCACAGTAAAACAGGACTATTAGATCGAACAGATTGCACAGCAAAACAGGAATAGCAGCTGGATTATAGTGCACAGTAAAACAGGACTATTAGATCGAACAGATTGCACAGCAAAACAGGAATAGCAGCTGGATTAGAGCGCACAATAAAACAGGAAGATTAAATAGAACAGAGTGCACAGTAAAACAGGAACAGCAGCCGATTTAGAGTGCACAGTAAAACAAGAATATTAAATAGAACAGAGTGCACAGCAAAATAGGAATAGCAGCTGGATTAGAGTGCACAGTAAAAATGGAATATTTAAATAGAAGAGTGCACAGCAAAACAGGATTAGCAGCTGGATTAGAGTGCACAGTAAAACAGGAATATTAATTAGAACAGAGTGAACAGCAATACAGGATTAGCAGCTGGATTAAAGTGCACAGTAAAAAACTAATATTAATTAGAGCAGAGTGAACAGCAATACAGGATTAGCAGCTGGATTAGAATGCACAGTAAAAAAGGAATATTAAATAGAACAGAGTGCACCGCAATAGAGGAATGGCAGCTGGATTAGACAACAAAGTAAAACAGGAAGATTAATTAGAACAGAGTGCGTAGCAAACAGGAATAGCAGCTGAATTAGAGTGCACAGTAAAACAAGGATATTAATTAGAACAAAATACACAAACAAACAAGAATAGCTGCTGGATTAGAGTGCACAGTCAAACAGGAATATGAATTAGAACAGAGTGCACAACAAAACAAGAATAGCTGCTGGATTAGAGTGCACAGTAAAACAGGAATGTTAATTAGAAGGGAGCACAGGAAACAGGAATATTAATTAGAACAGAGTGCACAACAAAACTGGAATAGCAGCTGGATTAGAGTGCACAGCAAAACAGGAATATGAATTGGAACAGAGTGCACAGCAAAACAGGAATAGAAGCAGGATTAGGGTGCACAGTAAAACAGGCATTTTAATTAGTACAGAGGGCCCAGCACAACAGGAATAGCAGCTGGATTAGAGTGCACAGTAAAACAGGATTATTAATTAGAACAGAGTGCACAAGAAACAGGAACAGCAGCTGGATTAGAGTGCACAGTAAAAGAGGAATATTAAATCGAACAGAGTGCACATTAAACACTAAAAACAGCTGAATTGGAGTGCACAGTAAAACAGGACTATTAATGAGAACAGAGTGCACAGGAAAACAAGAATAGCAGCTGGATTAGAGTGCACAGTAAAAAAGGAATATTAATTAGAACAGAGTGCACAACAAAGCAGGAATAGCAGCTGGATTAGAGTGCACAGTAAAACAGGAATATTAATTAGAACAGAGTGCACAGCTCAACAGGAATAGCAGCTGGATTAGAGTGCACAGTAAAAGAGGAATATTAATTAGAACAGAGGGCACAGCAAATCAGCAATAGAAGCTGGATTAGAGTGCACAGTGAAACAGGAATATTAATTAGAACAGAGTGCACAGGAAACTGGAATTGCAGCTGGATTAGAGTGCAAAGTATAACAGGCATATTAATTAGAACAGAGTGCACAACAAAACAGGAACAGCAGCTGGATTGGAGTGCACAGTAAAACAGAAATATTAATTAGAACAGAGTGCACAACAAAACAGGAACAGCTGATGGATGAGAGTGCACAGTAAAAGAGGAATATTAATTAGAACAGAGTGCACAGCAAAACAGGAATAGCAGCAGGATTAGGGTGCACAGTAAAACAGGAATTTTAATTAGTTCAGAGGGCCCAGCACAACAGGAATAGCAGCTGGATTAGAGTGCACAGTAAAACAGGATTATTAATTAGAACGGAGTGCACAAGAAACAGGAATAGCAGCTGGATTAGAGTGCACAGTGAAACAGGAATATTAATTAGAACAGAGTGCACAGGAAACTGGAATAGCAGCTGGATTAGAGTGCAAAGTATAACAGGCATATTAATTAGAACAGAGTGCACAACAAAACAGGAACAGCAGCTGGATTGGAGTGCACAGTAAAACAGAAATATTAATTAGAACAGAGTGCACAACAAAACAGGAACAGCTGATGGATGAGAGTGCACAGTAAAAGAGGAATATTAATTAGAACAGAGTGCACAGCAAAACAGGAATAGCAGCAGGATTAGGGTGCACAGTAAAACAGGAATTTTAATTAGTTCAGAGGGCCCAGCACAACAGGAATAGCAGCTGGATTAGAGTGCACAGTAAAACAGGATTATTAATTAGAACGGAGTGCACAAGAAACAGGAATAGCAGCTGGATGAGAGTGCACAGCAAAACAGGAATATTAATTAGAACAGAGTGCACAGCAAAACAGTAACAGCAGCTGGATTAGAGTGCACAGTAAAATAGGAATATTAATTGGAACAGAGTGCACAGCACAACAGGAATAGCAGCTGGATTAGAGTGCACAGTAAAACAGGAATGTTAATTAGAACAGAGTGCACAGCAAAACAGGAATAGCAGCAGGATTACGGTGCACAGTAAAACAGGCATTTTAATTAGTACAGAGGGCCCAGCACAACAGGAATAGCAGCTGGATTAGAGTGCACAGTAAAACAGGATTATTAATTAGAACAGAGTGCACAAGAAACAGGAATAGTAGCTGGATTATAGTGGACATCAAAACAGAAATATTAATTAGAACAGCGTGCACAACAAAACAGTAACAGCAGCTGGATTAGAGTGCACAGTAAAATAGGAATATTAATTGGAACAGAGTGCACAGCAAAATTGGAACAGCAGCTGGATTACAGTGCACATTAAAACAGGAAGATTAATTAGAACAGAGTGCACAACAAAACAGGAACAGCTGCTGGTTTATAGTGCACAGTAAAACAAGAATGTTATATAGAACAGAGTGCACAGCTCAACAGGAATAGCAGCTGGATTAGAGTGCACAGGAAAAGAGGAATATTAATTAGAACAGAGTGCACAGGAAACAGGAATAGCAGCTGGATTAGAGTGCACAGTAAAAGAGGAATATTAAATCGAACAGTATGCACATGTAAAAGGAATAGCAGCTGGAGTAGAATGCGCAGTAAAACAGGAATATTAATTAGAACAGAGTGCACAACAAAACAGGAATAGCAGCTGGATTAGAGTGCAAAGTATAACAGGCATATTAATTAGAACAGAGTGCACAACAAAACAGGAACAGCAGCTGGATTGGAGTGCACAGTAAAACAGAAATATTAATTAGAACAGAGTGCACAACAAAACAGGAACAGCAGCTGGATTAGAGTGCACAGTAAAACCGGAATATTAATAAGAACAGAGTGCACAGCTCAACAGGAATAGCAGCTGGATTAGAGTGCACAGTAAAAGAGGAATATTAATTAGAACAGAGTGCACATGAAACAGGAACAGCAGCTGGATTAGAGTGCACAGTAAAATAGGAATATTAATTAGAACAGAGTGCACAGCAAAACAGGAACATCAGCTGGATTAGAGTGCACAGTAAAACAGGAATATTAATTAGAACAGAGTGCACAGCAAAACAGGAACAGCAGCTGGATTTGAGTGCACAGTAAAACAGGAATATTAATAAGAACAGAGTGCACAGCTCAACAGGAATAGCAGCTGGATTAGAGTGCACAGTAAAAGAGGAATATTAATTAGAACAGAGGGCCCAGCACATCAGGAACAGCAGCTGGATTAGAGTGCACAGCAAAAGAGGAATATTAAATCGAACAGAGTGCACATGATACAGGAAAAGCAGCTGAATTGGAGTGCACAGTACAACAGGAATATTAATTAGAACAGAGTGCACAGGAAAACAGGAATAGAAGCTGGATTAGAGTGCACAGCAAAACAGGAATATTAATTAGAACAGAGTGCACAACAAAACAGGAATAGCAGCTGGATTAGAGTGCACAGTGAAACAGGAATATTAATTAGAACAGAGTGCACAGGAAACTGGAATAGCAGCTGGATTAGAGTGCAAAGTATAACAGGCATATTAATTAGAACAGTGTGCACAACAAAACAGGAACAGCAGCTAGATTGGAGTGCACAGTAAAACAGGAATATTAATTAGAACAGAGTGCACAACAAAACAGGAACAGCTGATGGATGAGAGTGCACAGCAAAACAGGAATATTAATTAGAACAGAGTGCACAGCAAAACAGGAATAGCAGCAGGATTAGGGTGCACAGTAAAACAGGCATTTTAATTAGTACAGAGGGCCCAGCACAACAGGAATAGCAGCTGGATTAGAGTGCACAGTAAAACAGGATTATTAATTAGAACAGAGTGCACAAGAAACAGGAATAGCAGCTGGATTATAGTGGACATCAAAACAGAAATATTAATTGGAACAGCGTGCACAACAAAACAGTAACAACAGCTGGATTAGAGTGCACAGTAAAATAGGAATATTAATTGGAACAGAGTGCACAGCAAAATTGGAACAGCAGCTGGATTACAGTGCACATTAAAACAGGAAGATTAATTAGAACAGAGTGCACAACAAAACAGGAACAGCTGCTGGTTTATAGTGCACAGTAAAACAAGAATGTTATATAGAACAGAGTGCACAGCTCAACAGGAATAGCAGCTGGATTAGAGTGCACAGGAAAAGAGGAATATTAATTAGAACAGAGTGCACAGGAAACAGGAATAGCAGCTGGATTAGAGTGCACAGTAAAAGAGGAATATTAAATCGAACAGTATGCACATGAAAAAGGAATAGCAGCTGGATTAGAATGCACAGTAAAACAGGAATATTAATTAGAACAGAGTGCACAACAAAACAGGAATAGCAGCTGGATTAGAGTGCAAAGTATAACAGGCATATTAATTAGAACAGAGTGCACAACAAAACAGGAACAGCAGCTGGATTGGAGTGCACAGTAAAACAGAAATATTAATTAGAACAGAGTGCACAACAAAACAGGAACAGCAGCTGGATTAGAGTGCACAGTAAAACCGGAATATTAATAAGAACAGAGTGCACAGCTCAACAGGAATAGCAGCTGGATTAGAGTGCACAGTAAAAGAGGAATATTAATTAGAACAGAGTGCACATGAAACAGGAACAGCAGCTGGATTAGAGTGCACAGTAAAACAGAAATATTAATTAGAACAGAGTGCACAGCAAAACAGGAACATCAGCTGGATTAGAGTGCACAGTAAAACAGGAATATTCATTAGAACAGAGTGCACAGCAAAACAGGAACAGCAGCTGGATTTGAGTGCACAGTAAAACAGGAATATTAATAAGAACAGAGTGCACAGCTCAACAGGAATAGCAGCTGGATTAGAGTGCACAGTAAAAGAGGAATATTAATTAGAACAGAGGGCCCAGCACATCAGGAACAGCAGCTGGATTAGAGTGCACAGCAAAAGAGGAATATTAAATCGAACAGAGTGCACATGATACAGGAAAAGCAGCTGAATTGGAGTGCACAGTAAAACAGGAATATTAATTAGAACAGAGTGCACAGGAAAACAGGAATAGAAGCTGGATTAGAGTGCACAGCAAAACAGGAATATTAATTAGAACAGAGTGCACAACAAAACAGGAATAGCAGCTGGATTAGAGTGCACAGTGAAACAGGAATACTAATTAGAACAGAGTGCACATGAAACAGGAACAGCAGCTGGATTAGAGTGCACAGTAAAACAGCAATATTAATTAGAACAGAGTGCACAGAAAACAGGAATAGCAGCTGGATTAGAGTGCACAGTAAAACAGGAATATTAAATAGAACAGAGCGCATCACAAAACAGGAACAGCAGCTGGATTCGAGTGCACAGTAAAAGAGGAATATCAAATCGAACAGAGCGCACATGTAACAGTTATAGCAGCTGGATTCGAATGCACAGTAAAACAGGAATATTAATTAGAACAGAGTGCACAACGAAACAGGAATAGCAGCTGAATTGGAGTGCACAGTCAAACAGGATAATTAAGTCGAACAGAGTGCCCAGCACAACAGGAATAGCAGCTGGATTAGATTGCACAGTAAAACAGGAATATTAATTAGAACAGAGGGCACAACAAAACAGGAATAGCAGCTGGATTAGAGTGCACAGTAAAACAGGAATATTAATTAGAACAGAGTGCACAGCTCAACAGGAATAGCAGCTGGATTAGAGTGCACAGTAAAAGAGGAATATTAATTAGAACAGAGGGCCCAGCACATCAGCAATAGCAGCTGGATTAGATTGCACAGTAAAACAGGAATATTAATTAGAACAGAGTGCACAACAAAACAGGAACAGCTGATGGATGAGAGTGCACAGTAAAACAGGAATATTAATTAGAACAGAGTGCACAACAAAACAGGAACAGCTGATGGATGAGAGTGCACAGTAAAACAGGAATATTAATTAGAACAGAGGGCACAACAAAACAGGAATAGCAACTGGATTAGAGTGCACAGTAAAACAGGAATATTAATTAGAACAGAGCGCATAACAAAACAGGAACAGCAGCTGGATTAGAGTGCACAGTAAAAGAGGAATATTAAATCGAACAGAGTGCACATGTAACAGGTATAGCAGCTGGATGCGAAAGCACAGTAAAACAGGAATATTAATTAGAACAGAGTGCACAACAAAACAGGAATAGCAGCTGAATTGGAGTGCACAGTAAAACAGGAATATTAAGTAGAACAGAGTGCACAGCAAAACAGGAATAGCAGCTGGATTAGAGTGCACAGTAAAAGAGGAATATTAAATCGAACAGAGTGCACATAAAACAGGAATAGCAGCTGGATTAGAATGCACAATAAAACAGGAATATTAATTAGAACAGAGTGCACAACAAATGAGGAATAGCAGCTGGATTAGAGTGCAAAGTATAACAGGCATATTAATTAGAACAGAGTGCACAACAAAACAGGAACAGCAGCTGGATTGGAGTGCACAGTAAAACAGAAATATTAATTAGAACAGAGTGCACAACAAAACAGGAACAGCTGATGGATGAGAGTGCACAGTAAAACAGGAATATTAATTAGAACAGAGTGCACAACAAAACAGGAACAGCAGCTGGATTAGAGTGCACAGTAAAACAGGAATATTAATAAGAACAGAGTGCACAGCTCAACAGGAATAGCAGCTGGATTAGAGTGCACAGTAAAAGAGGAATATTAATTAGAACAGAGGGCCCAGCACATCAGGAACAGCAGCTGGATTGGAGTGCACAGCAAAAGAGGAATATTAAATCGAACAGAGTGCACATGAAACAGGAATAGCAGCTGAATTGGAGTGCACAGTAAAACAGGAATATTAATCAGAACAGAGTGCCCAGGAAAACAGGAATAGCAGCTGGATTAGAGTGCACAGCAAAACAGGAATAATAATTAGAACAGAGTGCACAACAAAACAGGATTAGCAGATGGATTAGAGTGCACAGTGAAACAGGAATATTAATTAGAACAGAGTGCACATGAAACAGGAACAGCAGCTGGATTAGAGTGCACAGTAAAACAGCAATATTGATTAGAACAGAGTGCACAGAAAACAGGAATAGCTGCTGGATTAGAGTGCACAGTAAAACAGGAATATTAAATAGAACAGAGCGCATAACAAAACAGGAACAGCAGCTGGATTCGAGTGCACAGTAAAAGAGGAATATCAAATCGAACAGAGCGCACATGTAACAGTTATAGCAGCTGGATTTGAATGCACAGTAAAACAGGAATATTAATTAGAACAGAGTGCACAACGAAACAGGAATAGCAGCTGAATTGGAGTGCACAGTCAAACAGGATAATTAAGTCGAACAGAGTGCCCAGCACAACAGGAATAGCAGCTGGATTAGATTGCACAGTAAAACAGGAATATTAATTAGAACAGAGGGCACAACAAAACAGGAATAGCAGCTGGATTAGAGTGCACAGTAAAACAGGAATATTAATTAGAACAGAGTGCACAGCTCAACAGGAATAGCAGCTGGATTAGAGTGCACAGTAAAAGAGGAATATTAATTAGAACAGAGGGCCCAGCACATCAGCAATAGCAGCTGGATTAGATTGCACAGTAAAACAGGAATATTAATTAGAACAGAGTGCACAACAAAACAGGAACAGCTTTTGGATGAGAGTGCACAGTAAAACAGGAATATTAATTAGAACAGAGTGCACAACAAAACAGGAACAGCTGATGGATGAGAGTGCACAGTAAAACAGGAATATTAATTAGAACAGAGGGCACAACAAAACAGGAATAGCAGCTGGATTAGAGTGCACAGTAAAACAGGAATATTAATTAGAACAGAGTGCACAGCTCAACAGGAATAGCAGCTGGATTAGAGTGCACAGTAAAAGAGGAATATTAATTAGAACAGAGTGCGCAGCAAACAGGAATAGCAGCTGGATTAGAGTGCACAGTGAAACAGGAATATTAATTAGAACAGAGTGCACAGGAAACTGGAATAGCAGCTGGATTAGAGTGCAAAGTATAATAGGCATATTAATTAGAACAGTGTGCACAACAAAACAGGAACAGCAGCTGGATTGGAGTGCACAGTAAAACAGAAATATTAATTAGAACAGAGTGCACAACAAAACAGGAACAGCTGATGGATGAGAGTGCACAGTAAAACAGGAATATTAATTAGAACAGAGTGCACAGCAAAACAGAACTGCAGCTGGATTAGAGTGCACAGTAAAACAGGAAGATTAATTAGAACAGAGTATACAGCAAAACAGGAATAGCAGCTGGATTAGTGCGCACAGTAAAACAAGAATGTTAAATAGAACAGAGTGCACAGTAAAACAGGAATAGCAGCTGGATTAGAGTGCACAGTAAAACAGGACTATTAGATCGAACAGATTGCACAGCAAAACAGGAATAGCAGCTGGATTAGAGTGCACAGTAAAACAGGACTATTAGATCGAACTGATTGCACAGCAAAACAGGAATAGCAGCTGGATTAGAGTGCACAGTAAAAGAGGAATATTAATTAGAACAGAGGGCCCAGCACATCAGGAACAGCAGCTGGATTGGAGTGCACAGCAAAAGAGGAATATTAAATCGAACAGAGTGCACATGAAACAGGAATAGCAGCTGAATTGGAGTGCACAGTAAAACAGGAATATTAATCAGAACAGAGTGCACAGGAAAACAGGAATAGCAGCTGGATTAGAGTGCACAGCAAAACAGGAATATTAATTAGAACAGAGTGCACAACAAAACAGGATTAGCAGATGGATTAGAGTGCACAGTGAAACAGGAATATTAATTAGAACAGAGTGCACATGAAACAGGAACAGCAGCTGGATTAGAGTGCACAGTAAAACAGCAATATTAATTAGAACAGAGTGCACAGGAAACAGGAATAGCAGCTGGATTAGAGTGCACAGTAAAACAGGAATATTAAATAGAACAGAGCTCATAACAAAACAGGAACAGCAGCTGGATTCGAGTGCACAGTAAAAGAGGAATATCAAATCGAACAGAGCGCACATGTAACAGTTATAGCAGCTGGATTCGAATGCACAGTAAAACAGGAATATTAATTAGAACAGAGTGCACAACGAAACAGGAATAGCAGCTGAATTGGAGTGCACAGTCAAACAGGATAATTAAGTCGAACAGAGTGCCCAGCACAACAGGAATAGCAGCTGGATTAGATTGCACAGTAAAACAGGAATATTAATTAGAACAGAGGGCACAACAAAACAGGAATAGCAGCTGGATTAGAGTGCACAGTAAAACAGGAATATTAATTAGAACAGAGTGCACAGCTCAACAGGAATAGCAGCTGGATTAGAGTGCACAGTAAAAGAGGAATATTAATTAGAACAGAGGGCCCAGCACATCAGCAATAGCAGCTGGATTAGAGTGCACAGTGAAACAGGAATATTAATTAGAACAGAGTGCACAGGAAACTGGAATAGCAGCTGGATTAGAGTGCAAAGTATAACAGGCATATTAATTAGAACAGAGTGCACAACAAAACAGGAACAGCAGCTGGATTGGAGTGCACAGTAAAACAGAAATATTAATTAGAACAGAGTGCACAACAAAACAGGAACAGCTGATGGATGAGAGTGCACAGTAAAACAGGAATATTAATTAGAACAGAGTGCACAGCAAAACAGAACTGCAGCTGGATTAGAGTGCACAGTAAAACAGGAAGATTAATTAGAACAGAGTATACAGCAAAACAGGAATAGCAGCTGGATTAGAGCGCACAGTAAAACAAGAATGTTAAATAGAACAGAGTGCACAGTAAAACAGGAATAGCAGCTGGATTAGAGTGCACAGTAAAACAGGACTATTAGATCGAACAGATTGCACAGCAAAACAGGAATAGCAGCTGGATTAGAGTGCACAGTAAAACAGGACTATTAGATCGAACAGATTGCACAGCAAAACAGGAATAGCAGCTGGATTAGAGTGCACAGTAAAAATGGAATATTTAAATAGAACAGAGTGCACAGCGAAACAGGATTAGCAGCTGGATTAGAGTGCACAGTAAAACAGGAATATTAATTAGAAGGGAGCACAGTCAAACAGGAATATGAATTAGAACAGAGTGCAAAACAAAACAATAATAGCTGCTGGATTAGAGTACACAGTAAAACAGGAATGTTAATTAGAAGGGAGCACAGGAAACAGGAATATTAATTAGAACAGAGGGCCCAGCACAACAGGAATAGCAGCTGGATTAGAGTGCACAGTAAAACAGGACTATTAGATCGAACAGATTGCACAGCAAAACAGGAATAGCAGCTGGATTAGAGTGCACAGTAAAACAGGACTATTAGATCGAACAGATTGCACAGCAAAACAGGAATAGCAGCTGGATTAGAGTGCACAGTAAAAATGGAATATTTAAATAGAACAGAGTGCACAGCAAAACAGGATTAGCAGCTGGATTAGAGTGCACAGTAAAACAGGAATATTAATTAGAACAGAGTGAACAGCAATACAGGATTAGCAGCTGGATTAGAGTGCACAGTAAAAAACTAATATTAATTAGAACAGAGTGAACAGCAATACAGGAACAGCAGCTGGATTAGAGTGCACAGTAAAAAAGGAATATTAAATAGAACAGAGTGCACAGCAATAGGGGAATAGCAGCTGGATTAGACAACAAAGTAAAACAGGAAGACTAATTAGAACAGAGTGCGCAGCAAACAGGAATAGCAGCTGGATTAGAGTGCACAGTAAAACAAGGATATTAATTAGAACAAAATACACAAACAAACAAGAATAGCTGCTGGATTAGAGTGCACAGTAAAACAGGAATGTTAATTAGAAGGGAGCACAGGAAACAGGAATATTAATTAGAACAGAGTGCACAACAAAACTGGAATAGCAGCTGGATTAGAGTGCACAGTAAAACAAGAATATTAATTAGAACAGAGTGCACAACAAAACAGGAGTAGCAGATGGATTAGAGTGCACAGCAAAACAGGAATATGAATTGGAACAGAGTGCACAGCAAAACAGGAATAGAAGCAGGATTAGGGTGCACAGTAAAACAGGCATTTTAATTAGTACAGAGTGCCCAGCACAACAGGAATAGCAGCTGGATTAGAGTGCACAGTAAAACAGGATTATTAATTAGAACAGAGTGCACAAGAAACAGGAATAGCAGCTGGATTAGAGTGCACAGTAAAACAGGAATATTAAATAGAACAGAGGGCATAACAAAACATGAACAGCAGCTGGATTAGAGTGCACAGTAAAAGAGGAATATTAAATCGAACAGAGTGCACATTAAACACTAAACGCAGCTGAATTGGAGTGCACAGTAAAACAGGAATATTAATGAGAACAGAGTGCACAGGAAAACAAGAATAGCAGCTGGATTAGAGTGCACAGTAAAACAGGAATACTAATTAGAACAGAGTGCACAACAAAACAGGAATAGCAGCTGGATTAGAGTGCACAGTAAAACAGGAATATTAATTAGAACAGAGTGCACAGCTCAACAGGAATAGCAGCTGGATTAGAGTGCACAGTAAAGAGGAATATTAATTAGAACAGAGGGCACAGCAAATCAGCAATAGCAGCTGGATTAGAGTGCACAGTGAAACAGGAATATTAATTAGAATAGAGTGCACAGGAAACTGGAATTGCAGCTGGATTAGAGTGCACAGTAAAACAGAAATATTAATTAGAACAGAGTGCACAGCAAAACAGGAACAGCTGATGGATGAGAGTGCACAGTAAAACAGGAATATTAATTAGAACAGAGTGCACAGCAAAACAGAACTGCAGCTGGATTAGACTGCACATTAAAACAGGAATATTAATTAGAACAGAGTGCACAGCAAAACAGGAATAGCAGCAGGATTATGGTGCACAGTAAAACAGGAATTTTAATTAGTTCAGAGGGCCCAGCACAACAGGAATAGCAGCTGGATTAGAGTGCACTGTAAAACAGGATTATTAATTAGAACAGAGTGCACAAGAAACAGGAATAGCAGCTGGATTATAGTGGACATCAAAACAGAAATATTAATTAGAACAGAGTGCACAACAAAACAGGAATAGCAGCTGGATTAGAGTGCACAGTAAAACAGCAATATTAATTAGAACAGAGTGCACAGCTCAACAGGAATAGCAGCTGGATTAGAGTGCACAGTAAAAGAGGAATATTAATTAGAACAGAGGGCACAGCACATCAGCAATAGCAGCTGGATTAGAGTGCTCAGTGAAACAGGAATATTAATTAGAACAGAGTGCACAGGAAACTGGAATAGCAGCTGGATTAGAGTGCAAAGTTTAACAGGCATATTAATTAGAACAGAGTGCACAACAAAACAGGAACAGCAGCTGGATTGGAGTGCACAGTAAAACAGAAATATTAATTAGAACAGAGTGCACAACAAAACAGGAACAGCTGATGGATGAGAGTGCACAGTAAAACAGGAATATTAATTGGAACAGAGTGCACAGCAAAACAGGAATAGCAGCAGGATTAGGGTGCACAGTAAAACAGGCATTTTAATTAGTACAGAGGGCCCAGCACAACAGGAATAGCAGCTGGATTAGAGTGCACAGTAAAACAGGATTATTAATTAGAACAGAGTGCACAAGAAACAGGAATAGCAGCTGGATTATAGTGGACATCAAAACAGAAATATTAATTAGAACAGAGTGCACAACAAAACAGGAACAGCAGCTGGATTAGAGTGCACAGTAAAATAGGAATATTAATTGGAACAGAGTGCACAGCAAAACTGGAACAGCAGCTGGATCACAGTGCACAGTAAAACAGGAAGATTAATTAGAACAGAGTGCACAACAAAACAGGAACAGCTGCTGGTTTATAGTGCACAGTAAAACAATAATGTTATATAGAACAGAGTGCACCGCTCAACAGGAATAGCAGCTGGATTAGAGTGCACAGGAAAAGAGGAATATTAAATCGAACAGAGTGCAGATTAGAACAGGAATAGCAGCTGAATTGGAGTGCACAGTAAAACAGGAATATTAATTAGAACAGAGTGCACAGGAAAACAGGAATAGCAGCTGGATTAGAGTGCACAGTAAAACAGGAATATTAATTAGAACAGAGTGCACAACAAAACAGGAATAGCAGCTGGATTAGAGTGCACAGTGAAACAGGAATATTAATTAGAACAGAGTGCACAGCTCAACAGGAATAGCAGCTGGATTAGAGTGCACAGTAAAAGAGGAATATTAATTAGAACAGAGGGCCGAGCACATCAGCAATCGCAGCTGGATTAGAGTGCACAGTGAAACAGGAATATTAATTAAGAACAGAGTGCACAGGAAACTGGAATAGCAGCTGGATTAGAGTGCAAAGTATAACAGGCATATTAATTAGAACAGAGTGCACAACAAAACAGGAACAGCAGCTGGATTGGAGTGCACAGTAAAACAGAAATATTAATTAGAACAGAGTGCACAACAAAACAGGAACAGCTGATGCATGAGAGTGCACAGTAAAACAGGAATATTAATTAGAACAGAGTGCACAGCAAAACAGGAACAGCAGCTGGATTAGAGTGCACAGTAAAACAGGAAGATTAATTAGAACAGATTATACAGCAAAACAGGAATAGCAGCTGGATTAGAGCGCACAGTAAAACAAGAATGTTAAATTGAATAGAGTGCACAGCAAAACAGGAATAGCAGCTGGATTAGAGTGCACATTAAACCAGGACTATTAGATCGAACAGATTGCACAACAAAACAGTAATAGCAGCTGGATTTGAATGCACAGTAAAACAGGAATATTAATTAGAACAGAGTATACAGCAAAACAGGAATAGCAGCTGGATTAGATTGCACAATACAACAGGAAGATTAAATAGAACAGAGTGCACAGCAAAACAGGAATAGCAGCTGGATTAGAGTGCACAGTAAAAGAGGAATATTAATTAGAACAGAGTGAACAGCAATACAGGAACAGCAGCTGGATTAGAGTGCACAGTAAAAAAGGAATAGTTAATAGAACAGAGTGCACAGCAATACAGGAATAGCAGTTGGATTAGACAACCACAGTCAAACAGGAATGTGAAATGGAACAGAATGAACGACAAAGCAGTAATAGAAGATGGATTAGAGTGTACAGTACAATAAGAATTTTAATTTGAACAGAGTGCACAGCAAAACAGGAACAGCAGCCGGTTTAGAGTGCACAGTAAAACACGAATATTAAATAGAACAGAGTGCACAGCATTAAAGGAGCAGCAGCTGGATTAGAGTGCACAGAACAAGAAAGATATTAAATAGAACAGAGTACACAGCAAAACAGCAACAGCAGCTGGATTAGAGTGCACAGAAAAACAAGAATGTTAAATAGAACAGAGTGCACATAAAAACAGGAATAGCATTTGGATTATAATGTACAGTTAAACAGGAATATTAAATAGAACAGTGTGCACAGCAAAATAGGAACAGCAGCTGGATTAGAGTGCATGGTAAAACAGAAATATTAACTGAACAGAGTGCACAACTAAACAAGATTAGCAGCTGGATTAGAGTGCACAGTAAAACAGGAATATTAATTAGAACAGAGTGCCCAGCACAACAGGAATAGCAGCTGGATTAGAGTGCGCAGTAAAAGAGGAATATTAATTAGAACAGAGTGAAGAGCAATACAGGAACAGCAGCTGGATTAGAGTGCACAGTAAAAAAGGAATAGTTAATAGAACAGAGTGCACAGCAATACAGGAATAGCAGCCGGTTTAGAGTGCACAGTAAAACACGAATATTAAATAGAACAGAGTGCACAGCATTAAAGGAGCAGCAGCTGGATTAGAGTGCACAGAACAAGAAAGATATTAAATAGAACAGAGTACACAGCAAAACAGCAATAGCAGCTGGATTAGAGTGCACAGAAAAACAAGAATGTTAAATAGAACAGAGTGCACATAAAAACAGGAATAGCATTTGGATTATAATGTACAGTTAAACAGGAATATTAAATAGAACAGTGTGCACAGCAAAATAGGAACAGCAGCTGGATTAGAGTGCATGGTAAAACAGAAATATTAACTGAACAGAGTGCACAACTAAACAAGAATAGCAGCTGGATTAGAGTGCACAGTAAAACAGGAATATTAATTAGAACAGAGTGCCCAGCACAACAGGAATAGCAGCTGGATTAGAGTGCGCAGTAAAACAGAAATACTAATTACAATAGAGTGCACAACAAAACAGGAATAGCAGCTGGATTAGAGTGCACAGTAAAACAGGGATAATAATTAACACAGAGTGCACAAAAAAACAAGAATAGCTGCTGGATTAGTGTGCACAGTAAAACAGGCCTATTAATTAGAACAGAGTGCTCAACAAACAGGAATAGCAGCTGGATTAGAGTGCACAGTAAAACAAGGATATTAATTAGAACAAAATACACAAACAAACAAGAATAGCTGCTGGATTAGTGTGCACAGTAAAACAGGCCTATTAATTAGAACAGAGTGCTCAACAAACAGGAATAGCAGCTGGATTAGCGTGCACAGTAAAACAGGAATGTTAATTAGAAGAGTGCACAGGAAACAGGAATCGCAGCTGGATTAGAATGCACAGTGAAACAGGAATATTAATTAGAACAGAGTGCACAACAAAACTGGAATAGCAGCTGGATTAGAGTGCACAGTAAAACAGGAATATTAATTAGAACAGAGTACAGAACAAAACAGGAATAGCAGCTGGATTAGAGTGCACAGTAAAACAGGAATATTAATTGGAACAGAGTGCACAGGAAAAAGGAATAGCAGCTGGATTAGAATGCACAGTGAAACAGGAATATTAATTAGAACAGAGTGCACAACAAAACAGGAATAGCAGATGGATTAGAGTGCACAGCAAAACAGGAATATTAATTGGAACAGAGTGCACAGCAAAACAGGAATAGCAGCAGGATTAGACTGGACAGTGAAACAGGCATTTTAATTAGTACAGAGGGCCCAGCACAACAGGAATAGCAGCTGGATTAGGGTGCACAGTAAAACAGGATTATTAATTAGAACAGAGTGCACAAGAAACAGGAATAGCAGCTGGATTATAGTGGACATCAAAACAGAAATATTAATTAGAACAGAGTTCACAACAAAACAGGAACAGCAGCTGGATTAGAGTGCTCAGTAAAACAGGAATATTAATTAGAACAGAGTGCACAACAAAACAGGAACAGCAGCGGGATTAGAGTGCACAGTAAAACAAGGATATTAATTAGAACAAAATACACAAACAAACAAGAATAGCTGCTGGATTAGTGTGCACAGTAAAACAGGCCTATTAATTAGAACAGAGTGCTCAACAAACAGGAATAGCAGCTGGATTAGCGTGCACAGTAAAACAGGAATGTTAATTAGAAGAGTGCACAGGAAACAGGAATCGCAGCTGGATTAGAATGCACAGTGAAACAGGAATATTAATTAGAACAGAGTGCACAACAAAACTGGAATAGCAGCTGGATTAGAGTGCACAGTAAAACAGGAATATTAATTAGAACAGAGTACAGAACAAAACAGGAATAGCAGCTGGATTAGAGTGCACAGTAAAACAGGAATATTAATTGGAACAGAGTGCACAGGAAAAAGGAATAGCAGCTGGATTAGAATGCACAGTGAAACAGGAATATTAATTAGAACAGAGTGCACAACAAAACAGGAATAGCAGATGGATTAGAGTGCACAGCAAAACAGGAATATTAATTGGAACAGAGTGCACAGCAAAACAGGAATAGCAGCAGGATTAGACTGGACAGTGAAACAGGCATTTTAATTAGTACAGAGGGCCCAGCACAACAGGAATAGCAGCTGGATTAGGGTGCACAGTAAAACAGGATTATTAATTAGAACAGAGTGCACAAGAAACAGGAATAGCAGCTGGATTATAGTGGACATCAAAACAGAAATATTAATTAGAACAGAGTTCACAACAAAACAGGAACAGCAGCTGGATTAGAGTGCACAGTAAAACAGGAATATTAATTGGAACAGAGTGCACAGCAAAACAGGAACAGCAGCTGGATTACAGAGCACAGTAAAACAGGAAGATTAATTAAAACAGAGTGCACAACAAAACAGGAACAGCTGCTGGTTTATAGTGCACAGTTAAACAAGAATGTTAAATAGAACAGAGTGCACAGCAAAACAGGAATAGCAGCTGGATTGGAGTGCACAGTAAAACAGAAATATTACTTAGAACAGAGTGCAAAACAACACAGGAATAGCAGCTGAATCAGAGTGCACAGTAAAACAGGAAGATTAATTAGAACAGAGAGCACAACAAACCAGGAATAGCAGCTGGATTAGAGTGCACAGTAAAACAGGAATATTAATTAGAACAGCGTGCACAACAAAACAGGAATTGCAGCTGGATTAGAGTGCACAGTAAAACAGGAATATTATTTAGAACAGAGGGCCCAGCACAACAGGAATAGCCACTGGATTAGAGTGAACAGTAAAAGAGGAATATTAAATGGGACAGAGTGCACAGGAAATAGGAATAGCAGCTGGATTAGAGTGCAAAGTAAAAGTGGAATATCAAATCGAACAGAGTGCACAGGAAACAGGAATAGCAGCTGGATTAGAGTGCACAGTAAAACAGAAATATTAATTAGAACAGAGTGCACAACAAAACAGGAACAGCAGCTGGATTAGAGTGCACTGCAAAACAGAAATATTAATTAGAACAGAGTGCACAACAAAACAGGAACAGCAGTTGGAGAAGAGTGCACAGTAAAACAGGAATATTAATTAGAACAGAGTGCACAGCAAAACAGGAACAGCAGCTGGATTAGAGTGCACAGTAAAACAGGAAGATTAATTAGAACAGAGTATACAGCAGAACTGGAATAGCAGCTAGATTAGAGCAGACAGTAAAACAAGAATGTTAAATAGAACAGAGTGCACAACAAAACAGGAACAGCTGCTGGTTTGTAGTGCACAGTAAAACCAGAATGTTAAATAGAACCGAGTACACAGCAAAGCAGGAATAGCAGCTGGATTAGAGTGCACAGTAAAAATGGAATATTTAAATAGAACAGAGTGCACAGCAAAACAGGATTAGCAGCTGGATTAGAGTGCACAGTAAAAGAGGAATATTAATTAGAACAGAGTGAACAGCAATACAGGAACAGCAGCTGGATTAGAGTGAACAGTAAAAAATGAATAGTTAATAGAACAGAGTGCACAGCAATACAGTAATAGCAGTTGGCTTAGACAACCACAGTCAAACAGGAATGTGAAATGGAACAGAATGAACGACAAAGCAGTAATAGAAGATGGATTAGAGTGTACAGTACAATAAGAATTTTAATTTGAACAGAGTGCACAGCAAAACAGGAACAGCAGCCGGTTTAGAGTGCACAGTAAAACACGAATATTAAATAGAACAGAGTGCACAGCATTAAAGGAGCAGCAGCTGGATTAGAGTGCACAGAACAAGAAAGATATTAAATAGAACAGAGTACACAGCAAAACAGCAACAGCAGCTGGATTAGAGTGCACAGAAAAACAAGAATGTTAAATAGAACAGAGTGCACATAAAAACAGGAATAGCATTTGGATTATAATGTACAGTTAAACAGGAATATTAAATAGAACAGTGTGCACAGCAAAATAGGAACAGCAGCTGGATTAGAGTGCATGGTAAAACAGAAATATTAACTGAACAGAGTGCACAACTAAACAAGAATAGCAGCTGGATTAGAGTGCACAGTAAAACAGGAATATTAATTAGAACAGAGTGCCCAGCACAACAGGAATAGCAGCTGGATTAGAGTGCGCAGTAAAACAGGGATAATAATTAACACAGAGTGCACAAAAAAACAAGAATAGCTGCTGGATTAGTGTGCACAGTAAAACAGGCCTATTAATTAGAACAGAGTGCTCAACAAACAGGAATAGCAGCTGGATTAGAGTGCACAGTAAAACAAGGATATTAATTAGAACAAAATACACAAACAAACAAGAATAGCTGCTGGATTAGTGTGCACAGTAAAACAGGCCTATTAATTAGAACAGAGTGCTCAACAAACAGGAATAGCAGCTGGATTAGAGTGCACAGTAAAACAAGGATATTAATTAGAACAAAATACACAAACAAACAGGAATAGCAGCTGGATTAGCGTGCACAGTAAAACAGGAATGTTAATTAGAAGAGTGCACAGGAAACAGGAATCGCAGCTGGATTAGAATGCACAGTGAAACAGGAATATTAATTAGAACAGAGTGCACAACAAAACTGGAATAGCAGCTGGATTAGAGTGCACAGTAAAACAGGAATATTAATTAGAACAGAGTACAGAACAAAACAGGAATAGCAGCTGGATTAGAGTGCACAGTAAAACAGGAATATTAATTGGAACAGAGTGCACAGGAAAAAGGAATAGCAGCTGGATTAAAATGCACAGTGAAACAGGAATATTAATTAGAACAGAGTGCACAACAAAACAGGAATAGCAGATGGATTAGAGTGCACAGCAAAACAGGAATATTAATTGGAACAGAGTGCACAGCAAAACAGGAATAGCAGCAGGATTAGACCGGACAGTGAAACAGGCATTTTAATTAGTACAGAGGGCCCAGCACAACAGGAATAGCAGCTGGATTAGAGTGCACAGTAAAACAGGATTATTAATTAGAACAGAGTGCACAAGAAACAGGAATAGCAGCTGGATTATAGTGGACATCAAAACAGAAATATTAATTAGAACAGAGTTCACAACAAAACAGGAACAGCAGCTGGATTAGAGTGCTCAGTAAAACAGGAATATTAATTAGAACAGAGTGCACAACAAAACAGGAACAGCAGCGGGATTAGAGTGCACAGTAAAACAGGAATATTAATTGGAACAGAGTGCACAGCAAAACAGGAACAGCAGCTGGATTACAGAGCACAGTAAAACAGGAAGATTAATTAAAACAGAGTGCACAACAAAACAGGAACAGCTGCTGGTTTATAGTGCACAGTTAAACAAGAATGTTAAATAGAACAGAGTGCACAGCAAAACAGGAATAGCAGCTGCATTGGAGTGCACAGTAAAACAGAAATATTACTTAGAACAGAGTGCAAAACAACACAGGAATAGAAGCTGGATCAGAGTGCACAGTAAAACAGGAAGATTAATTAGAACAGAGAGCACAACAAACCAGGAATAGCAGCTGGATTAGAGTGCACAGTAAAACAGGAATATTAATTAGAACAGCGTGCACAACAAAACAGGAATTGCAGCTGGATTAGAGTGCACAGTAAAACAGGAATATTAATTAGAACAGAGGGCCCAGCACAACAGGAATAGCCACTGGATTAGAGTGAACAGTAAAAGAGGAATATTAAATGGGACAGAGTGCACAGGAAATAGGAATAGCAGCTGGATTAGAGTGCAAAGTAAAAGTGGAATATCAAATCGAACAGAGTGCACAGGAAACAGGAATAGCAGCTGGATTAGAGTGCACAGTAAAACAGAAATATTAATTAGAACAGAGTGCACAACAAAACAGGAACAGCAGCTGGATTAGAGTGCACTGCAAAACAGAAATATTAATTAGAACAGAGTGCACAACTAAACAGGAACAGCAGTTGGAGAAGAGTGCACAGTAAAACAGGAATATTAATTAGAACAGAGTGCACAGCAAAACAGGAACAGCAGCTGGATTAGTGTGCACAGTAAAACAGGAAGATTAATTAGAACAGAGTATACAGCAAAACTGCAATAGCAGCTAGATTAGAGCAGACAGTAAAACAAGAATGTTAAATAGAACAGAGTGCACAACAAAACAGGAACAGCTGCTGGTTTGTAGTGCACAGTAAAACCAGAATGTTAAATAGAACCGAGTGCACAGCAAAGCAGGAATAGCAGCTGGATTAGAGTGCACAGTAAAACAGGAACATTAAATAGAACAGATTGCACAACAAAACAGGAATAGCAGCTGGATTAGAGTGCACAGTAAAACAGGAATATTAATTAGAACAGAGTATACAGCAAAACAGGAATAGCAGCTGGATTAGAGCACACAATAAAACAGGAAGATTAAATAGAACAGAGTGCACAGCAAAACTGGAACAGCAGCCGGTTACGAGCGCACAGTAAAACAAGAATATTAAATAGAACAGAGTGCACAGCAAAACAGGAACAGCAGCCGGTTTAGAGTGCACAGTAAAACAAGACTGTGAAATAGAACTGAGTGCACAGCATTACAGGAATAGCAGCTGGATTAGAGTGCACAGTAAAACAGGAATATTAAATAGAACAGAGTACAGAACAAAACAGGAATAGCAGCTGGATTAGAGTGCACAGTAAAAGATGAATATTAAATAGAACAGAGTGCACAGGATGCAGAAATAGCAGCTGGATTAGAGTGAACAGTGAAACAGGAATATTAAGTAGAACAGAGTACACAACAAGACAGGAATAGCAGATGGATTAGAGTGAACAGTAAAAGAGGAATATTAAATAGAACAGAGTGCACAGGAAACAGGAATAGCAGCTGGATTAGAGTGCGAAGTTAAAGTGAAATATCAAATCGAACAGAGTGCACAGGAAACAGGAATAGCAGCTGGATTAGAGTGCACAGTAAAACAGGAATATTAATTAGAACAGAGTGCACAACAAAACAAGAAAAGCAGCTGGATTAGAATGCACAGTGAAACAGGAATATCAATTAGAACAGAGTGCACAACAAAACAGGTATAGCAGCTGGATTAGAGTGCACAGTAAAACAGGATTATTAATTAGAACAGAGTGCACAAGAAACAGGAATAGCAGCTGGATTATAGTGGACATCAAAACAGAAATATTAATTAGAACAGTGTTCACAACAAAACAGGAACAGCAGCTGGATTAGAGTGCACAGTAAAACAGAAATATTAATTAGAACAGAGTGCACAACAAAACAGGAACAGCAGCTGGATTAGAGTGCACAGTAAAACAGGAATATTAATTGGAACAGAGTGCACAACTAAACAGGAATAGCAGTTGGATTAGAGCACACAATAAAACAGGAACATTAAGTAGAACAGAGTGCACAGCAAAACAGGAACAGCAGCCAGTTTAGAGTGCACAGTATAACAAGACTGTGAAATAGAACAGAGTGCACAGCATTACAGGAGCAGCAGCTGGATTAGAGTGCACAGTACAAGAAATATATTGAATAGAACAGAGTGCACAGCAATACAGGAATAGCAGCTGGATTAGAGTGCACTGTAAAACAGGAATATTAAATAGAACAGAGTACAGCACAAAACAGGAATAGCAGCTGGATTAGAGTGCACAGTAAAAGAGGAATATTAAATAGAACAGAGTGCACAGAAAAACAGGAATAGTAGCTGGATTAGAGTGAACAGTAAAAGAGGAATATTAAATAGAACAGAGTGCACAGCGAAACAGGAATAGCAGCTGGATTAGAGTGCACAGTAAAAGAGGAATATTAAATAGAACAGAGTGCACAGGAAACAGAAATGGCAGCTGGATTTGAGTGAACAGTAAAACAGGAATATTAAATAGAACAGAGTACACAACAAAACAGGAATAGTCGCTGGATTAGAGTGAACAGTAAAAGATGAATATTAAATAGAACAGAGTGCACAGCGAAACAGGAATAGCAGCTGGATTAGAGTGCACAGTAAAAGAGGAATATTAATTAGAACAGAGTATACAGCAAAACAGGAATAGCAGCTGGATTAGAGCACACAAGAAAACAGGAAGATTAAATAGAACAGAGTGCACAGCAAAACTGGAACAGCAGCCGGTTACGAGCGCACAGTAAAACAAGAATATTAAATAGAACAGAGTGCACAGCAAAACAGGAACAGCAGCCGGTTTAGAGTGCACAGTAAAACAAGAATGTGAAATAGAACAGAGTGCACAGCATTACAGGAATAGCAGCTGGATTAGAGTGCAAAGTAAAAGATGAATATTAAATAGAACAGAGTGCACAGGATACAGGAATAGCAGCTGGATTAGAATGCACAGTCAAACAGGAATATTAAATAGAACAGAGTGCACAGGAAACAGAAATAGCAGCTGGATGAGAGTGAACAGTAAAACAGGAATATTAAGTAGAACAGAGTACACAACAAAACAGGAATAGCAGCTGGATTAGAGTGAACAGTAAAAGAGGAATATTAAATAGAACAGAGTGCACAGGAAACAGGAATAGCAGCTGGATTAGAGTGCGAAGTTAAAGTGAAATATCAAATCGAACAGAGTGCACAGGAAACAGGAATAGCAGCTGGATTAGAGTGCACAGTAAAACAGGAATATTAATTGGAACAGAGTGCACAACAAAAAAAGAAAAGCAGCTGGATTAGAATGCACAGTGAAACAGGAATATCAATTAGAACAGAGTGCACAACAAAACAGGAATAGCAGCTGGATTAGAGTGCACTGTAAAACAGGATTATTAATTAGAACAGAGTGCACAAGAAACAGGAATAGCAGCTGGATTATAGTGGACATCAAAACAGAAATATTAACTAGAACAGAGTTCACAACAAAACAGGAACAGCAGCTGGATTAGAGTGCACAGTAAAACAGAAATATTAAATAGATCAGATTGCACAGCAAAACAGGAATAGCAGCTGGATTAGAGCACACAATAAAACAGGAACATTAAATAGAACAGAATGCACAACAAAACAGGAACAGCTGCTGGTTTGTAGTGCACAGTAAAACATGAATGTTAAATAGAACAGAGTGCACAGCAAAACAGGAATAGCAGCTGGATTAGAGTGCACAGTAAAACAGGAATATTAAATAGAACAGATTGCACAGCAAAACAGGAATAGCAGCTGGATTAGAGCACACAATAAAACAGGAACATTAAATAGAACAGAGTGCACAGCAAAACAGGAACAGCAGCCGGTTTCGAGTGCATAATAAAAGAGGAAGATTAAATAGAACAGAGTGCACAGCAAAACAGGAACAGCAGCCAGTTTAGAGTGCACAGTAAAACAAGACTGTGAAATAGAACAGAGTGCACAGCATTACAGGAGCAGCAGCTGGATTAGAGTGCATAGTACAAGAAAGATGTTGAATAGAACAGAGTGCACAGCAATACAGGAACAGCAGCTGGATTAGAGTGCACAGTAAAAGAGGAATATTAAATAGAACAGAGTGCACAGGAAACAGGAATAGCAGCTGGAGTAGAATGCACAGGAAAACAGGAATATTAAATAGAACAGAGTGCACAGGAAACAGAAATAGCAGCTGGATTTGAGTGAACAGCAAAACAGGAATATTAAATAGAACAGAGTACACAACAAAACAGGAATAGCAGCTGGATTCGAGTGAACAGTAAAAGAGGAATATTAAATAGATCAGAGAGCACAGGAAACAGGAATAGCAGCTGGATTAGGGTGCTAAATAAAAGTGGAATATCAAATCGAACAGAGTGCACAGGAAACAGGAATAGCAGCAGTATTAGAGTGCACAGTAAAAGAGGAATATTAATTACAACAGAGTGCACAACAAAACAGGAATAGCAGCTGGATTAGAGTGCACAGTAAAACAGAAATATTAATTAGAACAGAGTGCACAACAAAACAGGAACAGCAGATGGAGAAGAGTGCACAGTAAAACAGGAATATTAATTAGAAAAGAGTGCACAGCAAAACAGGAACAGCAGCTGGATTAGTGTGCACAGTAAAACAGGAAGATTAATTAGAACAGAGTATACAGCAAAACTGGAATAGCAGCTAGATTAGAGCACACAGTAAAACAAGAATGTTAAATAGAACAGAGTGCACAACAAAACAGGAACAGCTGCTGGTTTGTAGTGCACAGGAAAACAAGAATGTTAAATAGAACAGAGTGCACAGCAAAACAGGAATAGCAGCTGGATTAGAGTGCACAGTAAAACAGGAATATTAAATAGAACAGATTGCGCAGCAAAACAGGAATAGCAGCTGGATTAGAGCACACAATAAAACAGGAACATTAAATAGAACAGAGTGCACAGCAAAACAGGAACAGCAGCCGGTTTCGAGTGCATAATAAAAGAGGAAGATTAAATAGAACAGAGTGCACAGCAAAACAGGAACAGCAGCCAGTTTAGAGTGCACAGTAAAACAAGACTGTGAAATAGAACAGAGTGCACAGCATTACAGGAGCAGCAGCTGGATTAGAGTGCATAGTACAAGAAAGATGTTGAATAGAACAGAGTGCACAGCAATACAGGAACAGCAGCTGGATTAGAGTGCACAGTAAAAGAGGAATATTAAATAGAACAGAGTGCACAGGAAACAGGAATAGCAGCTGGAGTAGAATGCACAGGAAAACAGGAATATTAAATAGAACAGAGTGCACAGGAAACAGAAATAGCAGCTGGATTTGAGTGAACAGCAAAACAGGAATATTAAATAGAACAGAGTACACAACAAAACAGGAATAGCAGCTGGATTCGAGTGAACAGTAAAAGAGGAATATTAAATAGATCAGAGAGCACAGGAAACAGGAATAGCAGCTGGATTAGGGTGCTAAATAAAAGTGGAATATCAAATCGAACAGAGTGCACAGGAAACAGGAATAGCAGCAGTATTAGAGTGCACAGTAAAAGAGGAATATTAATTACAACAGAGTGCACAACAAAACAGGAATAGCAGCTGGATTAGAGTGCACAGTAAAACAGAAATATTAATTAGAACAGAGTGCACAACAAAACAGGAACAGCAGATGGAGAAGAGTGCACAGTAAAACAGGAATATTAATTAGAAAAGAGTGCACAGCAAAACAGGAACAGCAGCTGGATTAGTGTGCACAGTAAAACAGGAAGATTAATTAGAACAGAGTATACAGCAAAACTGGAATAGCAGCTAGATTAGAGCACACAGTAAAACAAGAATGTTAAATAGAACAGAGTGCACAACAAAACAGGAACAGCTGCTGGTTTGTAGTGCACAGGAAAACAAGAATGTTAAATAGAACAGAGTGCACAGCAAAACAGGAATGGCAGCTGGATTAGAGTGCACAGAAAAACAGGAATATTAAATAGAACAGATTGCAGAGCAAAACAGGAATAGCAGCTGGATTGGAGTGCACAGTAAAACAGGAATATTAATTAGATCAGAGTATACAGCAAAACAGGAACAGCAGCCAGTTTCGAGCGCACAATAATACAAGAATATTAAATAGAACAGAGTGCACAGGAAACAGGAATAGCAGCTGGAGTAGAATGCACAGGAAAACAGGAATATTAAATAGAACAGAGTGCACAGGAAACAGAAATAGCAGCTGGATTTGAGTGAACAGCAAAACAGGAATATTAAATAGGACAGAGTACACAACAAAACAGGAATAGCAGCTGGATTAGAGTGAACAGTAAAAGAGGAATATTAAATAGAACAGAGAGCACAGGAAACAGGAATAGCAGCTGGATTAGAGTGCTAAATAAAAGTGGAATATCAAATCGAACAGAGTGCACAGGAAACAGGAATAGCAGCAGGATTAGAGTGCACAGTAAAAGAGGAATATTAATTACAACAGAGTGCACAACAAAACAGGAATAGCAGCTGGATTAGAGTGCACAGTAAAACAGAAATATTAATTAGAACAGAGTGCACAACAAAACAGGAACAGCAGCTGGATTGGAGCGCACAGTAAAACAGAAATATTAATTAGAACAGAGTGCACAACAAAACAGGAACAGCAGATGGAGAAGAGTGCACAGTAAAACAGGAATATTAATTAGAAAAGAGTGCACAGCAAAACAGGAACAGCAGCTGGATTAGTGTGCACAGTAAAACAGGAAGATTAATTAGAACAGAGTATACAGCAAAACTGGAATAGCAGCTAGATTAGAGCACACAGTAAAACAAGAATGTTAAATAGAACAGAGTGCACAACAAAACAGGAACAGCTGCTGGTTTGTAGTGCACAGGAAAACAAGAATGTTAAATAGAACAGAGTGCACAGCAAAACAGGAATGGCAGCTGGATTAGAGTGCACAGAAAAACAGGAATATTAAATAGAACAGATTGCACAGCAAAACAGGAATAGCAGCTGGATTAGAGTGCACAGTAAAACAGGAATATTAATTAGATCAGAGTATACAGCAAAACAGGAACAGCAGCCAGTTTCGAGCGCACAATAATACAAGAATATTAAATAGAACAGAGTGCACAGCAAAACAGGAACAGCAGCCGGTTTAGAGTGCACAGTAAAACAAGACTGTGAAATAGAACAGAGTGCACAGCATTACAGGAGCTGCAGCTGGATTAGAGTGCACAGTACAAGAAAGATATTGAATAGAACAGAGTGCACAGCAATACAGGAATAGCAGCTGGAATCGAGTGCACAGTAAAACAGGAATATAAAATAGAACAGAGTACACAAGAAACAGGAATAGCAGCTGGATTAGAGTGCACAGTAAAAGAGGAATATTAAATAGAACAGAGTGCACAGGGAACAGTAATATCAGCTGGATTAGAATGCACTGTAAAACAGGAATATTAAATAGAAAACCGTGCACAGGAAACAGAAATAGTAGCTGGATTAGAGTGCACAGTAAAACAGGAATATTAAATAGAACAGAGTAGACAACATAACAGGAATAGCAGCAGGATTAGAGTGCACAGTAAAAGAGGAATATTAAATAGAACAGAGTGCACAGGAAACAGGAATAGCAGCTGGATTAGAATGCACAGTAAAACAGGAATATTAAATAGAACAGAGTGCACAGGAAACAGAAATAGCAGCTGGATCAGAGTGAACAGTAAAACAGGAATATTAAATAGAACAGAGTAGACAACATAACAGCAATAGCAGCTGGATTAGAGTGAACAGTAAAAGAGGAATATTAAATAGAACAGAGTGCAAAGGAGACAGGAAGAGCAGCTGGATTAGAGTGCGAAGTAAAAGTGGAATATCAAATCGAACAGAGTGCACAGTAAAACAGGAATATTAAATAGAACAGAGTGCACAGTAAAACAGGAATATTAATTATAACAGAGTGCACAACAAAATAGGAATAGCAGCTGGATTAGATTGTGCAGTAAAACAGGAATATTAATTAGAACAGAGAGCACAGGAAACAGGAACAGCAGCTGGATTAGAGTGCACAGAAAAACAGGAATATAAATTAGATCAGGGTGCGCAGCAAAACAGGAAGAGTAGTTGGATTAGAGTGCACAGTAAAACAGGAATATTAAATAGAACAGAGTGCACAGCAAAACAGGAATAGCAGCTGGATTAGAGTGCACAGTAAAACAGGAATATTAAATAGAACTGAGTGCACAGCAAAACAGGAACAGCAGCTGGATTAGAGTGCACAGTGAAATAGGAATATGAATTAGAACAGACTGCAAAGCAAAACAGGAATAGCAGCTGCATTAGAGTGCACAGTAAAACAAGAATGTTAAATAGAACAGAGTGCACAGCAACACAGGAATAGAAGTTGGATTAGAGTGCACAGTAAAACAGGAATATTAAATAGTACAGAGTGCACAGCGAAACAGGAACAGCAGCTGGATTAGAGTGCAAAGTAAAACAAGAATGTTAAATAGAACAGAGTGCACTGCAATACAGGAACAGCAGCTGGATTAGAGAGCAAAGTAAAACAGGAATATTAAATAGAACAGAGTGCAGAGTAAAACAGGAATATTAATTATAACAGAGTGCACAACAAAATAGGAATAGCAGCTGGATTAGATTGTGCAGTAAAACAGGAATATTAATTAGAACAGAGAGCACAGGAAACAGGAACAGCAGCTGGATTAGAGTGCACAGAAAAGCAGGAATATAAATTAGAACAGGGTGCGCAGCAAAACAGGAAGAGCAGTTGGATTAGTGTGCACAGTAAAACAGGAATATTAAATAGAACAGAGTGCACAGCAAAACAGGAATAGCAGCTGGATTAGAGTGCACAGTGAAATAGGAATATGAATTAGAACAGACTGCAAAGCAAAACAGGAATAGCAGCTGCATTAGAGTGCACAGTAAAACAAGAATGTTAAATAGAACAGAGTGCACAGCAACACAGGAATAGAAGTTGGATTAGAGTGCACAGTAAAACAGGAATATTAAATAGTACAGAGTGCACAGCGAAACAGGAACAGCAGCTGGATTAGAGTGCAAAGTAAAACAAGAATGTTAAATAGAACAGAGTGCACTGCAATACAGGAACAGCAGCTGGATTAGAGAGCGAAGTAAAACAGGAATATTAAATGGAACACAGTGCACAGTAAAACAGGAATATTAATTAAAACAGAGTGCACAACAAAATAGGAATAGCAGCTGGATTAGATTGTGCAGTAAAACAGGAATATTAATTAGAACAGAGAGCACAGGAAACAGCAACAGCAGCTGGATTAGAGTGCACAGAAAAACAGGAATATAAATTAGAACAGGGTGCGCAGCAAAACAGGAAGAGCAGTTGGATTAGAGTGCACAGTAAAACAGGAATATTAAATAGAACAGAGTGCACAGCAAAACAGGAATAGCAGCTGGATTAGAGTGCACAGTAAAACAGGAATATTAAATAGAACTGAGTGCACAGCAAAACAGGAACAGCAGCTGTATTAGAGTGCAAAGTGAAATAGGAATATGAATTAGAACAGACTGCAAAGCAAAACAGGAATAGCAGCTGCATTAGAGTGCACAGTAAAACAAGAATGTTAAATAGAACAGAGTGCACAGCAACACAGGAATAGAAGTTGGATTAGAGTGCACAGTAAAACAGGAATATTAAATAGTACAGAGTGCACAGTGAAACAGGAACAGCAGCTGGATTAGAGTGCAAAGTAAAACAAGAATGTTAAATAGAACAGAGTGCACTGCAATACAGGAACAGCAGCTGGATTAGAGAGCAAAGTAAAACAGGAATATTAAATAGAACAGAGTGCACAGTAAAACAGGAATATTAATTATAACAGAGTGCACAACAAAATAGGAATAGCAGCTGGATTAGATTGTGCAGTAAAACAGGAATATTAATTAGAACAGAGAGCACAGGAAACAGGAACAGCAGCTGGATTAGAGTGCACAGAAAAACAGGAATATAAATTAGAACAGGGTGCGCAGCAAAACAGGAAGAGTAGTTGGATTAGAGTGCACAGTAAAACAGGAATATTAAATAGAACAGAGTGCACAGCAAAACAGGAATAGCAGCTGGATTAGAGTGCACAGTAAAACAGGAATATTAAATAGAACTGAGTGCACAGCAAAACAGGAACAGCAGCTGGATTAGAGTGCACAGTGAAATAGGAATATGAATTAGAACAGACTGCAAAGCAAAACCGGAATAGCAGCTGCACTAGAGTGCACAGTAAAACAAGAATGTTAAATAGAACAGAGTGCACAGCAACACAGGAATAGAAGTTGGATTAGAGTGCACAGTAAAACAGGAATATTAAATAGTACAGAGTGCACAGCGAAACAGGAACAGCAGCTGGATTAGAGTGCAAAGTAAAACAAGAATGTTAAATAGAACAGAGTGCACTGCAATACAGGAACAGCAGCTGGATTAGAGAGCAAAGTAAAACAGGAATATTAAATAGAACAGAGTGCACAGTAAAACAGGAATATTAATTATAACAGAGTGCACAACAAAATAGGAATAGCAGCTGGATTAGATTGTGCAGTAAAACAGGAATATTAATTAGAACAGAGAGCACAGGAAACAGGAACAGCAGCTGGATTAGAGTGCACAGAAAAGCAGGAATATAAATTAGAACAGGGTGCGCAGCAAAACAGGAAGAGCAGTTGGATTAGAGTGCACAGTAAAACAGGAATATTAAATAGAACAGAGTGCACAACAAAACAGGAAGAGCAGCTGGATTAGAGTGCACAGTAAAACAGGAATATTAAATAGAACAGAGTGCACAGGAAACAGGAATAGCAGTTGGATTAGAGTGCACAGTAAAACAGGAATATTAAATAGAACAGAGTGCACAGCAAAACAGGAACAGCAGCTGTATTAGAGTGCACTGTAAAACAGGAATATTAAATAGAAAAGTGTGCACAGCAAAACAGGAACAGCAGCTGGATTAGAGTGGACAGTAAAACAGGAAGATTAATTAGGACAGAGTGCACATCAATACAGGAACAGCAGCTGGATTAGAGTGCACAGTGAAACAGGAATATTAATTAGAACAGAGTGCAAAGAAAAATAGGAATAGCAGCTGGTTTAAGTGCACAGTAAAACTAAAAGGTTAAATAGAACAGAGTGCACAGCAACACAGGAATAGCAGCTGGATTAGAGAGCACAGTAAAACAGGAATATTAAATATAACAGAGTGCACAGCAAAACAGGTAGCGCAGCTGGATTAGAGTGCACAGTGAAATAGGAATATGAGTTAGAACAGACTGCAAAGCAAAACAGGAATAGCAGCTGGATTAGAGTGCACAGTGAAACAGGAATATTAAATAGAACTGAGTGCACAGCAAAACAGGAACAGCAGCTGGATTAGAGTGCACAGTGAAATAGGAATATGAATTAGAACAGACTGCAAAGCAAAACAGGAATAGCAGCTGCATTAGAGTGCACAGTAAAACAAGAATGTTAAATAGAACAGAGTGCACAGCAACACAGGAATAGAAGTTGGATTAGAGTGCACAGTAAAACAGGAATATTAAATAGTACAGAGTGCACAGCGAAACAGGAACAGCAGCTGGATTAGAGTGCAAACTAAAACAAGAATGTTAAATAGAACAGAGTGCACTGCAATACAGGAACAGCAGCTGGATTAGAGAGCGAAGTAAAACAGGAATATTAAATAGAACACAGTGCACAGTAAAACAGGAATATTAATTAAAACAGAGTGCACAACAAAATAGGAATAGCAGCTGGATTAGATTGTGCAGTAAAACAGGAATATTAATTAGAACAGAGAGCACAGGAAACAGCAACAGCAGCTGGATTAGAGTGCACAGAAAAACAGGAATATAAATTAGAACAGGGTGCGCAGCAAAACAGGAAGAGCAGTTGGATTAGAGTGCATAGTAAAACAGGAATATTAAATAGAACAGAGTGCACAGCAAAACAGGAATAGCAGCTGGATTAGAGTGCACAGTAAAACAGGAATATTAAATAGAACTGAGTGCACAGCAAAACAGGAACAGCAGCTGTATTACAGTGCACAGTGAAAAAGGAATATGAATTAGAACAGACTGCAAAGCAAAACAGGAATAGCAGTTGGATTAGAGTGCACAGGAAAACAAGAATGTTAAATAGAACAGAGTGCACAGCAACACAGGAATAGAAGTTGGATTAGAGTGCAAAGTAAAACAAGAATGTTAAATAGAACAGAGTGCACTGCAATACAGGAACAGCAGCTGGATTAGAGAGCAAAGTAAAACAAGAATGTTAAATAGAACAGAGTGCCAAGTAAAACAGGAATATTAATTATAACAGAGTGCACAACAAAATAGGAATAGCAGCTGGATTAGATTGTGCAGTAAAACAGGAATATTAATTAGAACAGAGAGCACAGGAAACAGCAACAGCAGCTGGATTAGAGTGCACAGAAAAACAGGAATATAAATTAGAACAGGGTGCGCAGCAAAACAGGAAGAGCAGTTGGATTAGATTGCACAGTAAAACAGGAATATTAAATAGAACAGAGTGCACAGCAAAACAGGAATAGCAGCTGGATTAGAGTGCACAGTAAAACAGGAATATTAAATAGAACTGAGTGCACAGCAAAACAGGAACAGCAGCTGTATTAGAGTGCACAGTGAAATAGGAATATGAATTAGAACAGACTGCAAAGCAAAACAGGAATAGCAGCTGCATTAGAGTGCACAGTAAAACAAGAATGTTAAATAGAACAGAGTGCACAGCAACACAGGAATAGAAGTTGGATTAGAGTGCACAGTAAAACAGGAATATTAAATAGTACAGAGTGCACAGCGAAACAGGAACAGCAGCTGGATTAGAGTGCAAAGTAAAACAAGAATGTTAAATAGAACAGAGTGCACTGCAATACAGGAACAGCAGCTGGATAAGAGAGCAAAGTAAAACAGGAATATTAAATAGAACAGAGTGCACAGTAAAACAGGAATATTAATTATAACAGAGTGCACAACAAAATAGGAATAGCAGCTGGATTAGATTGTGCAGTAAAACAGGAATATTAATTAGAACAGAGAGCACAGGAAACAGGAACAGCAGCTGGATTAGAGTGCACAGAAAAACAGGAATATAAATTAGAACAGGGTGCACAGCAAAACAGGAAGAGCAGTTGGATTAGAGTGCACAGTAAAACAGGAATATTAAATAGAACAGAGTGCACAGCAAAACAGGAATAGCAGCTGGATTAGAGTGCACAGTAAAACAGGAATATTAAATAGAACAGAGTGCACGACAAAACAGGAACAGCAGCTGGATTAGAGTGCACAGTAAAACAGGAATATTAAATAGAACAGAGTGCACAGCAAAACAGGAACAGCAGCTGGATTAGAGTGGACAGTAAAACAGGAAGATTAATTAGGACAGAGTGCACATCAATACAGGAACAGCAGCTGGATTAGAGTGCACAGTGAAACAGGAATATTAATTCGAACAGAGTGCAAAGAAAAATAGGAATAGCAGCTGGTTGAAGTGCACAGTAAAACTAAAAGGTTAAATAGAACAGAGTGCACAGCAACACAGGAATAGCAGCTGGATTAGAGAGCACAGTAAAACAGGAATATTAAATATAACAGAGTGCACAGCAAAACAGGTAGCGCAGCTGGATTAGAGTGCACAGTGAAATAGGAATATGAATTAGAACAGACTGCAAAGCAAAACAGGAATAGCAGCTGGATTAGAGTGCACAGTGAAACAGGAATATTAATTAGAACAGAGTGCAAAGAAAAATAGGAATAGCAGCTGGTTTAAGTGCACACTAAAACTAAAAGGTTAAATAGAACAGAGTGCACAGCAACACAGGAATAGTAGCTGGATTAGAGTGCACAGTAAAACAGGAATATTAAATATAACAGAGTGCACAGCAACACAGGAATAGTAGCTAGATTAGAGTGCACAGTAAAACAGGAATATAAAATAGAACAGAGTTCACTACAAAACAGGAACAGCAGCTGGATTAGAGTGCACAGTAAAACAGGAATATTAAATAGAACAGAGTGCACAGGAAACAGGAATAGCAGTTGGATTAGGGTGCACAGTAAACAGGAATATTAAATAGAACAGTGTGCACAGCAAAACAGGAACATCAGCTGTATTAGAGTGCACAGTAAAACAGGAATATTAAATAGAACAGTGTGCACAGCAAAACAGGAACAGCAGCTGGATTAGATTGTGCAGTAAAACAGGAATATTATTTAGAACAGAGTGCACAGGAAACAGGAACAGCAGCTGGATTAGAGTGCACAGTAAAACAAGAATTTTAAATTGAACAGAGTGCACAGCAACACAGGAATAGAAGTTGGATTAGTGTGCAAAGTAAAACAGGAATATTAAATAGTACAGAGTGCACAGCAAAACAGGAACAGCACCTGGATTAGAGTGCAAAGTAAAACAAGAATGTTAAATAGAACAGAGTGCACAGCAATACAGGAACAGCAGCTGGATTAGAGAGCAAAGTAAAACAAGAATGTTAAATAGAACAGAGTGCACAGGAAACAGGAATAGCAGTTGGATTAGAGTGCACAGTAAAACAGGAATATTAAATGTAACAGAGTGCAAAGGAAACAGGAATAGCAGTTGGAATAGAGTGCACAGTAAAACTGGAATATTAAATAGAACAGAGTGCACAGCAAAACAGGAATAGCAGCTGGATTAGAGTGCACAGTGAAACAGGAATATGAATTAGAACAGACTGCAAAGCAAAACAGGAATAGCAGCTGGATTAGATTGTGCAGTAAAACAGGAATATTAATTAGAACAGAGAGCACAGGAAACAGGAACAGCAGCTGGATTAGAGTGCACAGAAAAACAGGAATATAAATTAGAACAGGGTGCGCAGCAAAACAGGAAGAGCAGTTGGATTAGATTGCACAGTAAAACAGGAATATTAAATAGAACAGAGTGCACAGCAAAACAGGAATAGCAGCTGGATTAGAGTGCACAGTAAAACAGGAATATTAAATAGAACTGAGTGCACAGCAAAACAGGAACAGCAGCTGTATTAGAGTGCACAGTGAAATAGGAATATGAATTAGAACAGACTGCAAAGCAAAACAGGAATAGCAGCTGCATTAGAGTGCACAGTAAAACAAGAATGTTTAATAGAACAGAGTGCACAGCAACACAGGAATAGAAGTTGGATTAGAGTGCACAGTAAAACAGGAATATTAAACAGTACAGAGTGCACAGCGAAACAGGAACAGCAGCTGGATTAGAGTGCAAAGTAAAACAAGAATGTTAAATAGAACAGAGTGCACTGCAATACAGGAACAGCAGCTGGATAAGAGAGCAAAGTAAAACAGGAATATTAAATAGAACAGAGTGCAGAGTAAAACAGGAATATTAATTATAACAGAGTGCACAACAAAATAGGAATAGCAGCTGGATTAGATTGTGCAGTAAAACAGGAATATTAATTAGAACAGAGAGCACAGGAAACAGGAACAGCAGCTGGATTAGAGTGCACAGAAAAACAGGAATATAAATTAGAACAGGGTGCGCAGCAAAACAGGAAGAGCAGTTGGATTAGAGTGCACAGTAAAACAGGAATATTAAATAGAACAGAGTGCACAGCAAAACAGGAATAGCAGCTGGATTAGAGTGCACAGTAAAACAGGAATATTAAATAGAACAGAGTGCACAACAAAACAGGAACAGCAGCTGGATTAGAGTGCACAGTAAAACAGGAATATTAAATAGAACAGAGTGCACAGCAAAACAGGAACAGCAGCTGGATTAGAGTGGACAGTAAAACAGGAAGATTAATTAGGACAGAGTGCACATCAATACAGGAACAGCAGCTGGATTAGAGTGCACAGTGAAACAGGAATATTAATTCGAACAGAGTGCAAAGAAAAATAGGAATAGCAGCTGGTTGAAGTGCACAGTAAAACTAAAAGGTTAAATAGAACAGAGTGCACAGCAACACAGGAATAGCAGCTGGATTAGAGAGCACAGTAAAACAGGAATATTAAATATAAGAAAGTGCACAGCAAAACAGGTAGCGCAGCTGGATTAGAGTGCACAGTGAAATAGGAATATGAATTAGAACAGACTGCAAAGCAAAACAGGAATAGCAGCTGGATTAGATTGTGCAGTAAAACAGGAAAATTAATTAGAACAGAGAGCACAGGAAACAGGAACAGCAGCTGGATTAGAGTGCACAGAAAAACAGGAATATAAATTAGAACAGGGTGCGCAGCAAAACAGGAAGAGCAGTTGGATTAGATTGCACAGTAAAACAGGAATATTAAATAGAACAGAGTGCACAGCAAAACAGGAATAGCAGCTGGATTAGAGTGCACAGTAAAACAGGAATATTAAATAGAACTGAGTGCACAGCAAAACAGGAACAGCAGCTGTATTAGAGTGCACAGTGAAATAGGAATATGAATTAGAACAGGGTGCACAGTAAAACAGGAATAGCAGCTAGATTAGAGTGCACAGTAAAACAGGAATATAAAATAGAACAGAGTTCACTACAAAACAGGAACAGCAGCTGGATTAGAGTGCACAGTAAAACAGGAATATTAAATAGAACAGAGTGCACAGGAAACAGGAATAGCAGTTGGATTAGGGTGCACAGTAAACAGGAATATTAAATAGAACAGTGTGCACAGCAAAACAGGAACATCAGCTGTATTAGAGTGCACAGTAAAACAGGAATATTAAATAGAACAGTGTGCACAGCAAAACAGGAACAGCAGCTGGATTAGATTGTGCAGTAAAACAGGAATATTATTTAGAACAGAGTGCACAGGAAACAGGAACAGCAGCTGGATTAGAGTGCACAGTAAAACAAGAATTTTAAATTGAACAGAGTGCACAGCAACACAGGAATAGAAGTTGGATTAGTGTGCAAAGTAAAACAGGAATATTAAATAGTACAGAGTGCACAGCAAAACAGGAACAGCACCTGGATTAGAGTGCAAAGTAAAACAAGAATGTTAAATAGAACAGAGTGCACAGCAATACAGGAAAAGCAGCTGGATTAGAGAGCAAAGTAAAACAAGAATGTTAAATAGAACAGAGTGCACAGGAAACAGGAATAGCAGTTGGATTAGAGTGCACAGTAAAACTGGAATATTAAATATAACAGGGTGCGCAGCAAAACAGGAAGCGCAGATGGATTAGAGTGCACAGTAAAACAGGAATATTAAATATAACAGAGTACACAGGGAAGAGGAATAGCAGTTGGATTAGAGTGCACAGTAAAACAGGAATATTAAATAGAACAGAGTGCACAGCAAAACAGGAATAGCAGCTGGATTAGAGTGCACAGTGAAAAAGGAATATGAATTAGAACAGACTGCAAAGCAAAACAGGAATAGCAGCTGGATTAGAGTGCACAGTAAAACAAGAATGTTAAATAGAACAGAGTGCACTGCAATACAGGAACAGCAGCTGGATTAGAGAGCAAAGTAAAACAGGAATATTAAATAGAACAGGGTGCACAGTAAAACAGGAATAGCAGCTAGATTAGATTGTGCAGTAAAACAGGAATATTAATTAGAACAGAGAGCACAGGAAACAGCAACAGCAGCTGGATTAGAGTGCACAGAAAAACAGGAATATAAATTAGAACAGGGTGTGCAGCAAAACAGGAAGAGCAGTTGGATTAGAGAGCACAGTAAAACAGGAAGATTAAATAGAACAGAGTGCACAGCAAAACAGGAATAGCAGCTGGATTAGAGTGCACAGTAAAACAGGAATATTAAATAGAACAGAGTCCACAACAAAACAGGAACAGCAGCTGGATTAGAGTGCACAGTAAAACAGGAATATTAAATAGAACAGAGTGCACAGGAAACAGGAATAGCAGTTGGATTAGAGTGCACAGTAAAACAGGAATATTAAATAGAACAGAGTGCACAGCAAAACAGGAACAGCAGCTGTATTAGAGTGCACTGTAAAACAGGAATATTAAATAGAAAAGTGTGCACAGCAAAACAGGAACAGCAGTTGGATTAGAGTGCACAGTAAAACAGGAAGATTAAATAGAACAGAGTCCACAACAAAACAGGAACAGCAGCTGGATTAGAGTGCACAGTAAAACAGGAATATTAAATAGAACAGAGTGCACAGGAAACAGGAATAGCAGTTGGATTAGAGTGCACAGTAAAACAGGAATATTAAATAGAACAGAGTGCACAACAAAACAGGAACAGCAGCTGGATTAGAGTGCACAGTAAAACAGGAATATTAAATAGAACAGAGTGCACAGGAAACAGGAATAGCAGTTGGTTTAGAGTGCACAGTAAAACAGGAATATTAAATAGAACAGAGTGCACAGCAAAACAGGAACAGCAGCTGTATTAGAGTGCACTGTAAAACAGGAATATTAAATAGAAAAGTGTGCACAGCAAAACAGGAACAGCAGCTGGATTAGAGTGGACAGTAAAACAGGAAGATTAATTAGGACAGAGTGCACATCAATACAGGAACAGCAGCTGGATTAGAGTGCACAGTGAAACAGGAATATTAATTAGAACAGAGTGCAAAGAAAAATAGGAATAGCAGCTGGTTTAAGTGCACAGTAAAACTAAAAGGTTAAATAGAACAGAGTGCACAGCAACACAGGAATAGAAGTTGGATTCGTGTGCAAAGTAAAACAGAAATATTAAATAGAACAGAGTGCACAGCAAAACAGGAACATCTGCTGGATTAGAGTGCAAAGTAAAACAAGAATGTTAAATAGAACAGAGTGCACAGCAATACAGGAACAGCAGCTGGATTAGAGAGCAAAGTAAAACAGGAATATTAAATAGAACAGAGTGCACAGTAAATCAGGAATATTAATTATAACAGAGTGCACAAGAAAAGAGGAATAGCAGCTGGATTAGATTGTGCAGTAAAACAGGAATATTAATTAGAACAGAGAGCACAGGAAACAGGAACAGCAGCTGGATTAGAGTGCACAGAAAAACAGGAATATAAATTAGAACAGGGTGCACAGCTAAACAGGAAGAGCAGTTGGATTAGAGTGCACAGTAAAACAGGAATATTAAATAGAACAGAGTGCACAGCAAAACAGGAATAGCAGCTGGATTCGATTGCACAGTGAAACAGGAATATTAATTAGTACAGAGTGCAAAGAAAAATAGGAATAGCAGCTGGTATAAGTGCGCAGTAAAACTAAAAGGTTAAATAGAACAGAGTGCACAGCAACACAGGAATAGTAGCTGGATTAGAGTGCACAATAAAACAGGAATATTAAATATAACAGAGTGCACAGGAAACAAGAATAGCAGTTGGAATAGAGTGCACCGTGAAACAGGAATATTAAATAGAACAGAGTGCACAGCAAAACAGGTAGCGCAGCTGCATTAGAGTGCACAGTGAAATAGGAAAATGAATTAGAACAGACTGCAAAGCAAAACAGGAATAGCAGCTGGATTAGAGTGCACAGTGAAACAGGAATATTAATTAGAACAGAGTGCAAAGAAAAATAGGAATAGCAGCTGGATTAAGTGCACAGTAAAACTAAAAGGTTAAATAGAACAGAGTGCACAGCAACACAGGAATAGTAGCTGGATTAGAGTGCACAGTAAAACAGGACAATTAAATGTAACAGAGTGCACAGGAAACAGGAATAGCAGTTGCAATAGAGTGCACAGTAAAACGGGAATATTAAATGGAACAGAGTGCACAGCAAAACAGGTAGCGCAGCCGGATTAGAGTGCACAGTAAAACAGGAATATTAAATATAACAGAGTACACAGGAAAGAGGAATAGCAGTTGGATTAGAGTGCTCAGTAAAACAGGAATATTAAATAGAACAGAGTGCACAGCAAAACAGGAATAGCAGCTGGATTAGAGTGAACAGTGAAACAGGAATATGAATTAGAACAGACTGCAAAGCAAAACAGGAATAGCAGCTGGATTAGAGTGCACAGTAAAACAAGAATGTTAAATAGAACAGATTGCACTGCAATACAGGAACAGCAGCTGGATTAGAGAGCAAAGTAAAACAGGAATGTTAAATAGAACAGAGTGCACAGTAGAACAGGAATATTAATTATAACAGAGTGCACAGCAACACAGGAATAGTAGCTGGATTAGATTGTGCTGTAAAACAGGAATATTAATTAGAACAGAGAGCACAGGAAACAGCCACAGCAGCTGGATTAGAGTGTACAGAAAAACAGGAATATAAATTAGAACAGGGTGCGCAGCAAAACAGGAAGAGCAGTTGGATTAGAGTGCACAGTAAAACAGGAATATTAAATAGAACAGAGTGCACAGCAAAATAGGAATAGCAGCTGGATTAGAGTGCACAGTAAATCAGGAATATTAAATAGAACTGAGTGCACAGCAAAACAGGAACAGCAGCTGTATTAAAGTGCACAGTAAAACAGGAAGATTAATTAGGACAGAGTGCACATCAATACAGGAACAGCAGCTGGATTAGAGTGCACAGTAAATCAGGAATATTAAATAGAACTGAGTGCACAGCAAAACAGGAACAGCAGCTGTATTAAAGTGCACAGTAAAACAGAAATATTAAATATAACGGAGTGCTCAGCAATACAGGAACAGCAGCTGGATTAGATTGTGCAGTAAAACAGGAATATTATTTAGAACAGAGTGCACAGGAAACAGGAACAGCAGCTGGATTAGAGTGCACAGTAAAACAAGAATTTTAAATTGAACAGAGTGCACAGCAACACAGGAATAGAAGTTGGATAGAGTGCACAGTAAAACAGGAATATTAAATAGAACAGAGTGCACAGCGAAACAGGAACAGCAGCTGGATAAGAGTGCAAAGTAAAACAAGAATGTTAAATAGAACAGAGTGCACTGCAATACAGGAACAGCAGCTGGCTTAGAGAGCAAAGTAAAACAGGAATATTAAATAGAACAGAGTGCACAGTAAAACAGGAATATTAATTATAACAGAGTGCACAACAAAATAGGAATAGCAGGTGGATTAGATTGTGCAGTAAAACAGGAATATTAATTAGAACAGAGAGCACAGGAAACAGGAACAGCAGCTGGATTAGAGTGCACAGAAAAGCAGGAATATAAATTAGAACAGGGTGCGCAGCAAAACAGGAACAGCAGCTGGATTAGAGTGCAAAGTAAAACAAGAATGTTAAAAAGAACAGAGTGCACAGCTATACAGGAACAGCAGCTGGATTAGAGAGCAAAGTAAAACAGGAATATTAAATAGAACAGAGTGCACAGTGAAACAGGAATATTAATTATAACAGAGTGCACAAGAAAAGAGGAATAGCAGCTGGATTAGATTGTGCAGTAAAACAGGAATATTAATTAGAACAGAGAGCACAGGAAACAGGAACAGCAGCTGGATTAGAGTGCACAGAAAAACAGGAATATAAATTAGAACAGGGTAACAGCTAAACAGGAAGAGCAGTTGGATTAGAGTGCACAGTAAAACAGGAATATTAAATAGAACAGAGTGCACAGCAAAACAGGAATAGCAGCTGGATTAGATTGCACAGTGGAACAGGAATATTAATTAGAACAGAGTGCAAAGAAAAATAGGAATAGCAGCTGGTTTAAGTGCGCAGTAAAACTAAAAGGTTAAATAGAACAGAGTGCACAGCAAAACAGGAATAGTAGCTGGATTGGAGTGCACAGTAAAACAGGAATATTAAATATAACAGAGTGCACAGGAATCAAGAATAGCAGTTGGAATAGTGTGCACCGTAGAAAAGGAATATTAAATAGAACAGAGTGCACAGCTATACAGGAACAGCAGCTGGATTAGAGAGCAAAGTAAAACAGGAATATTAAATAGAACAGAGTGCACAGTAAAACAGGAATATTAATTATAACAGAGTGCACAACAAAATAGGAATAGCAGCTGGATGAGATTGTGCAGTAAAACAGGAATATTAATTAGAACAGAGAGCACAGGAAACAGCAACAGCAGCTGGATTAGAGTGCACAGAAAAACAGGAATATAAATTAGAACAGGGTGCGCAGCAAAACAGGAAGAGCAGTTGGATTAGAGTGCACAGTAAAACAGGAATATTAAATAGAACAGAGTGCACAGCAAAACAGGAATAGCAGCTGGATTAGAGTGCACAGTAAAACAGGAATATTAAATAGAACTGAGTGCACAGCAAAACAGGAACAGCAGCTGTATTAGAGTGCACAGTAAAACAGGAAGATTAATTAGGACAGAGTGCACATCAATACAGGAACAGCAGCTGGATTAGAGTGCACAGTAAATCAAGAAGATTAATTCAAACAGAGTGCACAGCAATACAGGAAGAGCAGCTGGATTAGAGAGCACAGTAAAACAGAAATATTAAATAGAACGGAGTGCACAGCAATACAGGAACAGCAGCTGGATTCGATTGTGCAGTAAAACAGGAATATTATTTAAAACAGAGTGCACAGGAAACAGGAACAGCAGCTGGATTAGAGTGCACAGTAAAACAAGAATTTTAAATTGAACAGAGTGCACAGCAACACAGGAATAGAAGTTGGTTTAGAGTGCACAGTAAAACAGGAATATTAAATAGAACAGAGTGCACAGCGAAACAGGAACAGCAGCTGGATTAGAGTGCAAAGTAAAACAAGAATGTTAAATAGAACAGAGTGCACTGCAATACAGGAACAGCAGCTGGATTAGAGAGCAAAGTAAAACAGGAATATTAAATAGAACCGAGTGCACAGTAAAACAAGAATGTTAAATAGAACAGAGTGCACAGGAAACAGGAATAGCAGTTGGATTAGAGTGCACAGTAAAACAGGAATATTAAATGTAACAGAGTGCAAAGGAAACAGGAATAGCAGTTGGAATAGAGTGCACAGCAAAACTGGAATATTAAATATAACAGAGTGCGCAGCAAAACAGGAAGCGCATATGGATTAGAGTGCACAGTAAAACAGGAATATTAAATATAACAGAGTACACAGGGAAGAGGAATAGCAGTTGGATTAGAGTGCACAGTAAAACAGGAATATTAAATAGAACAGAGTGCACAGCAAAACAGGAATAGCAGCTGGATTAGAGTGCACAGTGAAACAGGAATATGAATTAGAACAGACTGCAAAGCAAAACAGGAATAGCAGCTGGATTAGAGTGCACAGTAAAACAAGAATGTTAAATAGAACAGAGTGCACTGCAATACAGGAACAGCAGCTGGATTAGAGAGCAAAGTAAAACAGGAATATTAAATAGAACAGAGTGCACAGTAAAACAGGAATAGCAGCTGGATTAGATTGTGCAGTAAAACAGGAATATTAATTAGAACAGAGAGCACAGGAAACAGCAACAGCAGCTGGATTAGAGTGCACAGAAAAACAGGAATATAAATTAGAACAGGGTGTGCAGCAAAACAGGAAGAGCAGTTGGATTAGAGTGCACAGTAAAACAGGAATATTAAATAGAACAGAGTGCACAGCAAAACAGGAATAGCAGCTGGATTAGAGTGCACAGTAAAACAAGAATGTTAAATAGAACAGAGTGCACTGCAATACAGGAACAGCAGCTGGATTAGAGAGCAAAGTAAAACAGGAATATTAAATAGAACAGAGTGCACAGTAAAACAGGAATAGCAGCTGGATTAGATTGTGCAGTAAAACAGGAATATTAATTAGAACAGAGAGCACAGGAAACAGCAACAGCAGCTGGATTAGAGTGCACAGAAAAACAGGAATATAAATTAGAACAGGGTGTGCAGCAAAACAGGAAGAGCAGTTGGATTAGAGTGCACAGTAAAACAGGAATATTAAATAGAACAGAGTGCACAGCAAAACAGGAATAGCAGCTGGATTAGAGTGCACAGTAAAACAGGAATATTAAATAGAACAGAGTGCACAACAAAAAAGGAACAGCAGCTGGATTAGAGTGCACAGTAAAACAGGAATATTAAATTGAACAGAGTGCACAGGAAACAGGAATAGCAGTTGGATTAGAGTGCACAGTAAAACATGAATATTAAATAGAACAGAGTGCACAGCAAAACAGGAACAGCAGCTGTATTAGAGTGCACTGTAAAACAGGAATATTAAATAGAAAAGTGTGCACAGCAAAACAGGAACAGCAGCTGGATTAGAGTGGACAGTAAAACAGGAAGATTAATTAGGACAGAGTGCACATCAATACAGGAACAGCAACTGGATTAGAGTGCACAGTGAAACAGGAATATTAATTAGAACAGAGTGCAAAGAAAAATAGGAATAGCAGCTGGTTTAAGTGCACAGTAAAACTAAAAGGTTAATAGAACAGAGTGCACAGCAACACAGGAATAGCAGCTGGATTAGAGAGCACAGTAAAACAGGAATATTAAATATAACAGAGTGCACAGGAAACAGGAATAGCAGTTGGAATAGAGTGCTCAGTAAAACAGGAATATTAAATAGAACAGAGTGCACAGCAAAACAGGTAGCGCAGCTGGATTAGAGTGCACAGTGAAATAGGAATATGAGTTAGAACAGACTGCAAAGCAAAACAGGAATAGCAGCTGGATTAGAGTGCACAGTGAAACAGGAATATTAATTAGAACCGAGTGCAAAAAAAAATAGGAATAGCAGCTGGTTTAAGTGCACAGTAAAACTAAAAGGTTAAATAGAACAGAGTGCACAGCAACACAGGAATAGTAGCTGGATTAGAGTGCACAGTGAAACAGGAATATTGAATATAACAGAGTGCACAGGAAACAGGAATAGCAGTTGGAATAGAGTGCTCAGTAAAACAGGAATATTAAATAGAACAGAGTGCACAGCAAAACAGGTAGCGCAGCTGGATTAGAGTGCACAGTGAAATAGGAATATGAATTAGAACAGACTGCAAAGCAAAACAGGAATAGCAGCTGGATTAGAGTGCACAGTGAAACAGGAATATTAATTAGAACCGAGTGCAAAGAAAAATAGGAATAGCAGCTGGTTTAAGTGCACAGTAAAACTAAAAGGTTAAATAGAACAGAGTGCACAGCAACACAGGAATAGTAGCTGGATTAGAGTGCACAGTGATACAGGAATATTAAATATAACAGAGTGCACAGGAAACAGGAATAGCAGTTGGAATAGAGTGCTCAGTAAAACAGGAATATTAAATAGAACAGAGTGCACAGCAAAACAGGTAGCGCAGCTGGATTAGAGTGCACAGTGAAATAGGAATATGAATTAGAACAGACTGCAAAGCAAAACAGGAATAGCAGCTGGATTAGAGTGCACAGTGAAACAGGAATATTAATTAGAACAGAGTGCAAAGAAAAATAGGAATAGCAGCTGGTTTAAGTGCACAGTAAAACTAAAAGGTTAAATAGAACAGAGTGCACAGCAACACAGGAATAGTAGCTGGATTAGAGTGCACAGTAAAACAGGAATATTAAATAGAACAGAGTTCACAACAAAACAGGAACAGCAGCTGGATTAGAGTGCACAGTAAAACAGGAATATTAAATAGAACAGAGTGCACAGGAAACAGGAATAGCAGTTGGATTAGAGTGCACAGTAAAACAGGAATATTAAATAGAACAGTGTGCACAGCAAAACAGGAACAGCAGCTGGATTAGATTGTGCAGTAAAACAGGTATATAATTTGGAACAGAGTGCACAGGAAACAGGAACAGCAGCTGGATTAGAGTGCACAGTAAAACAAGAATTTTAAATTGAACAGAGTGCACAGCAACACAGGAATAGAAGTTGGATTCGTGTGCAAAGTAAAACAGGAATATTAAATAGAACAGAGTGCACAGCAAAACAGGAACATCTGCTGGATTAGAGTGCAAAGTAAAACAAGAATGTTAAATAGAACAGAGTGCACAGCAATACAGGAACAGCAGCTGGATTAGAGAGCAAAGTAAAACAGGAATATTAAATAGAACAGAGTGCACAGGAAAACAGGAATATTAATTATAACAGAGTGCACAAGAAAAGAGTAATAGCAGCTGGATTAGATTGTGCAGTAAAACAGGAATATTAATTAGAACAGAGAGCACAGGAAACAGGAACAGCAGCTGGATTAGAGTGCACAGAAAAACAGGAATATAAATTAGAACAGGGTGCACAGCTAAACAGGAAGAGCAGTTGGATTAGAGTGCACAGTAAAACAGGAATATTAAATAGAACAGAGTGCACAGCAAAACAGGAATAGCAGCTGGATTCGATTGCACAGTTAAACAGGAATATTAATTAGTACAGAGTGCAAAGAAAAATAGGAATAGCAGCTGGTTTAAGTGCGCAGTAAAACTAAAAGGTTAAATAGAACAGAGTGCACAGCAACACAGGAATAGTAGCTGGATTAGAGTGCACAGTAAAACAGGAATATTAAATATAACAGAGTGCACAGGAAACAAGAATAGCAGTTGGAATAGAGTGCATCGTAAAACAGGAATATTAAATAGAACAGAGTGCACAGCAAAACAGGTAGCGCAGCTGGATTAGAGTGCACAGTGAAATAGGAATATGAATTAGAACAGACTGCAAAGCAAAACAGGAATAGCAGCTGGATTAGAGTGCACAGTGAAACAGGAATATTAATTAGAACAGAGTGCAAAGAAAAATAGGAATAGCAGCTAGATTAAGTGCACAGTAAAACTAAAAGGTTAAATAGAACAGAGTGCACAGCAACACAGGAATACTAGCTGGATTAGAGTGCACAGTAAAACAGGACAATTAAATGTAACAGGGTGCACAGGAAACAGGAATAGCAGTTGGAATAGAGTGCACAGTAAAACGGGAATATTAAATAGAACAGAGTGCACAGCAAAACAGGTAGCGCAGCTGGATTAGAGTGCACAGTAAAACAGGAATATTAAATATAACAGAGTACACAGGAAAGAGGAATAGCAGTTGGATTAGAGTGCACAGTAAAACAGGAATATTAAATAGAACAGAGTGCACAGCAAAACAGGAATAGCAGCTGGATTAGAGTGAACAGTGAAACAGGAATATGAATTAGAACAGACTGCAAAGCAAAACAGGAATAGCAGCTGGATTAGAGTGCACAGTAAAACAAGAATGTTAAATAGAACAGAGTGCACTGCAATACAGGAACAGCAGCTGGATTAGAGAGCAAAGTAAAACAGGAATGTTAAATAGAACAGAGTGCACAGTAAAACAGGAATATTAATTATAACAGAGTGCACAGCAACACAGGAATAGTAGCTGGATTAGATTGTGCTGTAAAACAGGAATATTAATTAGAACAGAGAGCACAGGAAACAGCAACAGCAGCTGGATTAGAGTGCACAGAAAAACAGGAATATAAATTAGAACAGGGTGCGCAGCAAAACAGGAAGTGCAGTTGGATTAGAGTGCACAGTAAAACAGGAATATTAAATAGAACTGAGTGCACAGCAAAACAGGAACAGCAGCTGTATTAAAGTGCACAGTAAAACAGGAAGATTAATTAGGACAGAGTGCACATCAATACAGGAACAGCAGCTGGATTAGAGTGCACAGTAAATCAAGAAGATTAATTCAAACAGAGTCCACAGCAATACAGGAAGAGCAGCTGGATTAGAGAGCAATGTAAAACAGAAATATTAAATATAACGGAGTGCTCAGCAATACAGGAACAGCAGCTGGATTAGAGTGCACAGTAAAACAAGAATTTTAAATTGAACAGAGTGCACAGCAACACAGGAATAGAAGTTGGATAGAGTGCACAGTAAAACAGGAATATTAAATAGAACAGAGTGCACAGCGAAACAGGAACAGCAGCTGGATAAGAGTGCAAAGTAAAACAAGAATGTTAAATAGAACAGAGTGCACAGTAAAACAGGAAGATTAATTAGGACAGAGTGCACTGCAATACAGGAACAGCAGCTGGATTAGAGAGCAAAGTAAAACAGGAATATTAAATAGAACAGAGTGCACAGTAAAACAGGAATATTAATTATAACAGAGTGCACAACAAAATAGGAATAGCAGCTGGATTAGATTGTGCAGTAAAACAGGAATATTAATTAGAACAGAGAGCAGAGGAAACAGGAACAGCAGCTGGATTAGAGTGCACAGAAAAGCAGGAATATAAATTAGAACAGGGTGCGCAGCAAAACAGGAACAGCAGCTGGATTAGAGTGCAAAGTAAAACAAGAATGTTAAATAGAACAGAGTGCACAGCTATACAGGAACAGCAGCTGGATTAGAGAGCAAAGTAAAACAGGAATATTAAATAGAACAGAGTGCACAGTAAAACAGGAATATTAAATATAACAGAGTGCACAAGAAAAGAGGAATAGCAGCTGGATTAGATTGTGCAGTAAAACAGGAATATTAATTAGAACAGAGAGCACAGGAAACAGGAACAGCAGCTGGATTAGAGTGCACAGAAAAACAGGAATATAAATTAGAACAGGGTAACAGCTAAACAGGAAGAGCAGTTGGATTAGAGTGCACAGTAAAACAGGAATATTAAATAGAACAGAGTGCACAGCAAAACAGGAATAGCAGCTGGATTAGATTGCACAGTGGAACAGGAATATTAATTAGAACAGAGTGCAAAGAAAAATAGGAATAGCAGCTGGTTTAAGTGCGCAGTAAAACTAAAAGGTTAAATAGAACAGAGTGCACAGCAACACAGGAATAGTAGCTGGATTGGAGTGCACAGTAAAACAGGAATATTAAATATAACAGAGTGCACAGGAATCAAGAATAGCAGTTGGAATAGAGTGCACCGTAGAAAAGGAATATTAAATAGAACAGAGTGCACAGCAAAACAGGTAGCGCAGCTGGATTAGAGTGCACAGTGAAATAGGAATATGAATTAGAACAGACTGCAAAGCAAAACAGGAATAGCAGCTGGATTTGAGTGCACAGTGAAACAGGAATATTAATTAGAACAGAGTGCAAAGAAAAATAGGAATAGCAGCTGGATTAAGTGCACAGTAAAACTAAAAGGTTAAATAGAACAGAGTGCACAGCAACACAGGAATAGTAGCTGGATTAGAGTGCACAGTAAAACAGGACAATTAAATGTAACAGAGTGCACAGGAAACAGGAATAGCAGTTGGAATAGAGTGCACAGTAAAACAGGAATATTAAATAGAACAGAGTGCACAGCAAAACAGGTAGCGCAGCTGGATTAGAGTGCACAGTAAAACAGGAATATTAAATATAACAGAGTACACAGGAAAGAGGAATAGCAGTTGGATTAGAGTGCACAGTAAAACAGGAATATTAAATAGAACAGAGTGCACAACAAAACAGGAATGGCAGCTGGATTAGAGTGCACAGTGAAACAGGAATATGAAATAGAACAGACTGCAAAGCAAAACAGGAATAGCAGCTGGATTAGAGTGCACAGTAAAACAGGAATATTAAATAGAACAGAGTGCACAACAAAACAGGAACATCAGCTGGATTAGAGTGCACAGTAAAACAGGAATATTAAATAGAACAGAGTGCACAGGAAACAGGAATAGCAGTTGGATTAGAGTGCACAGTAACACAGGAATATTAAATAGAACAGAGTGCACAGCAAAACAGGAACAGCAGCTGTATTAGAGTGCACTGTAAAACAGGAATATTAAATCGAAAAGTGTGCAAAGAAAAATAGGAATAGCAGCTGGATTAAGTGCACAGTAAAACTAAAAGGTTAAATAGAACAGAGTGCACAGCAACACAGGAATAGTAGCTGGATTAGAGTGCACAGTAAAACAGGAATATTAAATATAACAGAGTGCACAGGAAACAGGAATAGCAGTTGGAATAGAGTGCTCAGTAAAACAGGAATATTAAATAGAACAGAGTTCACAACAAAACAGGTAGCGCAGCTGGATTAGAGTGCACAGTAACACAGGAATATTAAATAGAACAGAGTGCACAGGAAACAGGAATAGCAGTTGGATTAGAGTGCACAGTAAACAGGAATATTAAATAGAACAGTGTGCACAGCAAAACAGGAACAGCAGCTGGATTAGAGTGCACAGTAAAACAGGAATATTAAATAGAACAGTGTGCACAGCAAAACAGGAACAGCAGCTGGATTAGATTGTGCAGTAAAACAGGAATATTATTTAGAACAGAGTGCACAGGAAACAGGAACAGCAGCTGGATTAGAGTGCACAGTAAAACAAGAATTTTAAATTGAACAGAGTGCACAGCAACACAGGAATAGAAGTTGGATCAGAGTGCAAAGTAAAACAGGAATATTAAATAGAACAGAGTGCACAGCAAAACAGGAACATCTGCTGGATTAGAGTGCAAAGTAAAACAAGAATGTTAAATAGAACAGAGTGCACAGCAATACAGGAACAGCAGCTGGATTAGAGAGCAAAGTAAAACAGGAATATTAAATAGAACAGAGTGCACAGTAAAACAGGAATATTAATTATTACAGAGTGCACAAGAAAAGAGGAATAGCAGCTGGATTAGATTGTGCAGTAAAACAGGAATATTAATTAGAACAGAGAGCATAACAAAATAGTAACAGCAGCTGGATAAGAGTGCACAGGAAGACAGGAATATTAAATAGAACAGAGTGCATGACGAATCAGTAATAGCAGTTGGGTTAGAGTGCACAGTAAAACAGGAATATTAAATAGAACAGTGTGCATGACAAATCAGTAATAGCAGCTGGATTAGAGTGCACAAGAATAATAATTAGAAGAGTGTGCACCAAAAACGGGAATGGCATTTGCATTAGAGTGTACATTAAAACAAGAATATTAGAACAGAGCACACAGCAAAACAGGAATAGCAGAGAGATTAGAAGGTACAGTAAAGCAAGAATATTAATTAGAACAGAGTGCACAGCTAAACAGGAATAGCAGCTGCATTAGAGTGTGCTGTAAAACAGGAATATTAAATAGAACAGAGGGCATGACAAAACAGGAACAGCAGCTGGATTAGAGTGTAAAGTAAAACAGGAATATTAATTAGAACAGAGTGCAAAGAGAAACCGGAATAGTAGCAGGATTAGAGTGTACAGTAAAACAGGAATATTAATTAGAACAGAGAGCATAACAAAATAGGAACAGCAGCTGGATAAGAGTGCACAGTAAGACAGGAATATTAATTAGAATAGAGTGCTCAACAAAACAGGAATAGCAGCTGGATTAGAGTGTGCAGTAAAACAGGAATATAAATTAGAACAGAGTGCACAGCAAAACAGGAATAGCAGCTGGATTATTGTGTACAGTAAAATAAGAATATTAATTCGAATAGAGTGCACAGCAGAACAGCAACAGGAGGTGGTATAGAGTGCACAGTAAAACAAGAATATTAAACAGAACAGAGTGCACAGCAATACAGGAACATCAGCTGGATTTCAGTGCACAGTACAAGAAGAGTATTAAATAGAACAGAGTGCACAGGAAAAGAGGAATAGTAGCTGGATTAGAGTGCACAGTAAAACAGGAATATTAATTAGAACAGAATGCAAAGCAAAACAGTAATAGCAGCTGGATTAGAGTGCACAGTAAAACTGGAATATTAATTAGAACAGAATGCAAAGCAAAACAGTAATAGCAGCTGGATTAGAGTGCACAGTAAAACAGGAATATTAATTAGAACAGAATGCAAAGCAAAACAGTAATAGCAGCTGGATTAGAGTGCACAGTAAAACTGGAATATTAATTAGAACAGAATGCAAAGCAAAACAGTAATAGCAGCTGGATTGGAGTGCTCAGTAAAACAGGATGATCAATTAGAACAGAGTGGACAGCAATACAGGAATAGCAGCTGGATTAGAGTGCACAGTAAAACGGGAATATTAATTAGAACAGAGTGCACAGGAAACAGGAATAGCAGCTGGATTTGAGTGTGCAGTAAAACGGGAATATAAATTAGAACAGAGTGCACAGCAAAACAGGAACAGCAGCTGGATTAGAGTGCACAGTAAAACAGGAATATTAATTAGGACAGAGTGCACAAAAACAGGAATAGGAGATGGATTACAGAGCACATAAAACAGGAATATTAAATAGAACAGAGTGCACAGTAAAACAGGAATATTAACTAGAACAGTGTGCATAGCAAAAGAGGAACAGCAGCTGGATTAGAGTGCACAATAAAACAGGAATATTAATTAGAACAGGGTGCGCAGCAAAACGGGAATAGCAGCTGGATTAGAGTGTCCAGTAATACAGGAATATTAATTAGAACAGAGTGCATGACAAAACAAGAATAGTAGCTGGATTGGAGTGTACAGTAAAACAGGAATATTAAATAGAACAGAGTGCACAGCAAAACAGGAACAGCAGCTGGATTAGAGTGCACAGTAAAACAGGAATATTAATTAGCACAGTGCGCATAGCAAAACAGGAACAGCAGCTGGATTAGAGTGCACAGTAAAACAGGAATATTAATTAGAACAGAGTGCACAGCAAAACAGGAATAGCAGCTGGATTGGAGAGCACATAAAACAGGAATATTAAATAGAACAGAGTGCACAACAAAACAAGAAAAGCTGCTGGATTAGAGTGCACAGGAAAACAGGAATATTAAATGGAACAGAGTGCACAGCAAAACAGGAACAGCAGCTGCATTAGAGTGCACAGTAAAACAGGAATATTAAATAGAACAAAGTGCCCAGAAAAATAGGAGCAGCAGCTGGATTAGAGTGCACAATAAAACAGGAATATTAATTAGAACAGAGTGCACGACAAAACAGGAATAGTAGCTGAATTAGAGTGCATAGTAAAACAGGAATATTAAATAGAACAGAGTGCAGAGCAAAACAGGAACAGCAGCTGGATTAGAGTGCACAGTAAAACAGGAATATTAATTAGGACAGAGTGCACAAAAACAGGAGCAGGAGATGGATTACAGAGCACATAAAACAGGAATATTAAATACAACAGAGTGCACAGTAAAACAGTAATATTAACTAGAACAGTGTGCATAGCAAAAGAGGAACAGCAGCTGGATTTGCGTGCACAATAAAACACGAATATTAATTAGAACAAAGTGCACAGGAAAACAGGAATAGCAGCTGGATTAGAGTGCACAGTACAACAAGAATATTCATCAGAACAGAGTGCACAGCAAAACAAAAACAGCAGCTAGATTAGAGTGCACAGTAAAACAGGAATATTAAATAGAACAAAGTGCCCAGAAAAATAGGAGCAGCAGCTGGATTAGAGTGCACAATAAAACAGGAATATTAATTAGAACAGAGTGCACGACAAAACAGGAATAGTAGCTGGATTAGAGTGCATAGTAAAACAAGAATATTAAATAGAACAGAGTGCACAGGAAACAGGAATAGCAGCTGGATTAGAGTGCGAAGTTAAAGTGAAATATCAAATCGAACAGAGTGCACAGGAAACAGGAATAGCAGCTGGATTAGAGTGCACAGTAAAACAGGAATATTAATTAGGACAGAGTGCACAAAAACAGGAATAGGAGATGGATTACAGAGCACATAAAACAGGAATATTAAATAGAACAGAGTGCACAGTAAAACAGGAATATTAACTAGAACAGTGTGCATAGCAAAAGAGGAACAGCAGCTGGATTAGAGTGCACAATAAAACAGGAATATTAATTAGAACAGAGTTCATAGAGAAACGGGAATAGCAGCTGGATTCGAGTGTCCAGTAATACAGGAATATTAATCAGAACAGAGTGCATGACAAAACAAGAATAGTAGCTGGATTGGAGTGTACAGTAAAACAGGAATATTAAATAGAACAGAGTGCACAGCAAAACAGGAACAGCAGCTGGATTAGAGTGCACAGTAAAACAGGAATATTAATTAGCACAGTGCGCATAGCAAAACAGGAACAGCAGCTGGATTAGAGTGCACAGTAAAACAGGAATATTAATTAGAACAGAGTGCACAGCAAAACAGGAATAGCAGCTGGATTAGAGAGCACATAAAACAGGAATATTAAATAGAACAGAGTGTACAACAAAACAAGAAAAGCTGCTGGATTAGAGTGCACAGGAAAACAGGAATATTAAATGGAACAGTGTGCACAGCAAAACAGGAACAGCAGCTGCATTAGAGTGCACAGTAAAACAGGAATATTAACTAGAACAGTGTGCATAGCAAAAGAGGAACAGCAGCTGGATTAGAGTGCACAATAAAACAGGAATATTAATTAGAACAGAGTTCATAGAGAAACGGGAATAGCAGCTGGATTCGAGTGTCCAGTAATACAGGAATATTAATTAGAACAGAGTGCATGACAAAACAAGAATAGTAGCTGGATTGGAGTGTACAGTAAAACAGGAATATTAAATAGAACAGAGTGCACAGCAAAACAGGAACAGCAGCTAGATTAGAGTGCACAGTAAAACAGGAATATCAATTAGCACAGTGCGCATAGCAAAACAGGAACAGCAGCTGGATTAGAGTGCACAGTAAAACAGGAATATTAATTAGAACAGAGTGCACAGCAAAACAGGAATAGCAGCTGGATTAGAGAGCACATAAAACAGGAATATTAAATAGAACAGAGTGTACAACAAAACAAGAAAAGCTGCTGGATTAGAGTGCACAGGAAAACAGGAATATTAAATGGAACAGTGTGCACAGCAAAACAGGAACAGCAGCTGCATTAGAGTGCACAGTAAAACAGGAATATTAATTAGAACAGTGTGCATAGCAAAAGAGGAAAAGCAGCTGGATTAGAGTGCACAATAAAACAGGAATATTAATTAGAACAGAGTGCACGACAAAACAGGAATAGTAGCTGGAATAGAGTGCACAGTAAAACAAGAATATTAAATAGAACAGAGTGCAGAGAAAAACAGGAACAGCAGCTGGATTAGAGTGGACAGTAAAACAGGAATATTAATTAGAACAGAGTGCACGTAAACAGGAATAGCAGCTGGATTAGAGTGCACAGTAAAACAAGAATATTAAATAGAACAGAGTGCAGAGCAAAACAGGAATAGTAGCTGGAGTAGAGTGCAATGTAAAACAGGAATATTAATTAGAACAGAGTTCATAGAGAAACAGGAATAGCAGCTGGATTAGAGTATACAGTAAAAAAGGAATATTAATTAGAACAGAGTGCAAAGAGAAACAGGAATAGTAGCAGGATTAGAGTGTACAGTAAAACAGAAATATTTATTAGAACAGAGTGCACAGCAAAACAGGAACAGCAGCTGGAGTAGAGTGCACAGTAAAACAGGAATATTAATTAGAACAGAGCGCACAGCAAAACAGGAATAGCAGCTGGATTAGAATCTTCAGTAATACAGGAATATTAATTAGAACAGAGTGCAAGACAAAACAGGAATAGCAGCTGGATTAGAGTGCACAGTACAACAAGAATATCAATCAGAACAGAGTGCAGAGCAAAACAGGAATAGCAGCTGCATTCGAGTGCACAGTAAAATAGGAGAATTAATTAGAACAAAGTGCCCAGCAAAAACAGAACAGCAGCTGGATTCGAGTGTGCAGTCAAACAAGAATATTAATTCGAACAGAGTGCACAGCAAAATAGGAAAAGCAGCTCGTTTAGACTGCTCAGAAGAACAAGATTATTCATCAGAACACAGTGCACGGTAACACAGGAACAGCAGCTGGATTAGAGTGCACAGTAAAACAGGAATATTAATTAGAACAGAGTGCACAGCAAAACAGGAATAGCAGCTGGATTAGAGTGCACAGTAAAACAGGAATATTAAATAGAACAGAGTGCACAACAAAACAGGAATAGCAGCTGGATTAGAGTGCACAGGAAAACAGGAATATTAAATGGAACAGAGTGCACAGCAAAACAGGAATATTAATTAGAACAATGTGCACAGCAAAACAGGAATAGCAGCTGGATTAGAGTGCACAGTACAACAGGAATATTAAATAGAACAAAGTGCCCAGAAAAACAGGAACAGCAGCTGGATTAGAGTGCACAATAAAACAGGAATATTAATTAGAACAGAGTGCACGACAAAACAGGAATAGTAGCTGAATTAGAGTGCATAGTAAAACAAGAAAATTAAATAGAACAGAGTGCAGAGCAAAACAGGAACAGCAGCTGGATTAGAGTGCACAGTAAAACAGGAATATTAATTAGGACAGAGTGCACAAAAACAGGAGTAGGAGATGGATTACAGAGCAGATAAAACAGGAATATTAAATAGAACAGAGTGCACAGTAAAACAGGAATATTAGAACAGAGCACACAGCAAAACAGGAATAGCAGAGAGATTAGAAGGTACAGTAAAGCAAGAATATTAATTAGAACAGAGTGCACAGCTAAACAGGAATAGCAGCTGCATTAGAGTGTGCTGTAAAACAGGAATATTAAATCGAACAGAGGGCATGACAAAACAGGAACAGCAGCTGGATTAGAGTGTAAAGTAAAACAGGAATATTAATTAGAACAGAGTGCAAAGAGAAACCGGAATAGTAGCTGGATTAGAGTGTACAGTAAAACAGGAATATTAATTAGAACAGAGAACATAACAAAATAGGAACAGCAGCTGGATAAGAGTGCACAGTAAGACAGGAATATTAATTAGAATAGAGTGCTCAACAAAACAGGAATAGCAGCTGGATTAGAGTGTGCAGTAAAACAGGAATATAAATTAGAACAGAGTGCACAGCAAAACAGGAATAGCAGCTGGATTATTGTGTACAGTAAAATAAGAATATTAATTCGAATAGAGTGCACAGCAGAACAGCAACAGGAGGTGGTATAGAGTGCACAGTAAAACAAGAATATTAAACAGAACAGAGTGCACAGCAATACAGGAACATCAGCTGGATTTCAGTGCACAGTACAAGAAGAGTATTAAATAGAACAGAGTGCACAGGAAAAGAGGAATAGTAGCTGGATTAGAGTGCACAGTAAAACAGGAATATTAATTAGAACAGAATGCAAAGCAAAACAGTAATAGCAGCTGGATTAGAGTGCACAGTAAAACTGGAATATTAATTAGAACAGAATGCAAAGCAAAACAGTAATAGCAGCTGGATTGGAGTGCTCAGTAAAACAGGATGATCAATTAGAACAGAGTGGACAGCAATACAGGAATAGCAGCTGGATTAGAGTGCACAGTAAAACGGGAATATTAATTAGAACAGAGTGCACAGGAAACAGGAATAGCAGCTGGATTTGAGTGTGCAGTAAAACGGGAATATAAATTAGAACAGAGTGCACAGCAAAACAGGAACAGCAGCTGGATTAGAGTGCACAGTAAAACAGGAATATTAATTAGGACAGAGTGCACAAAAACAGGAATAGGAGATGGATTACAGAGCACATAAAACAGGAATATTAAATAGAACAGAGTGCACAGTAAAACAGGAATATTAACTAGAACAGTATGCATAGCACAAGAGGAACAGCAGCTGGATTAGAGTGCACAATAAAACAGGAATATTAATCAGAACAGGGTGCGCAGCAAAACGGGAATAGCAGTTGGATTAGAGTGTCCAGTAATACAGGAATATTAATTAGAACAGAGTGCATGACAAAACAAGAATAGTAGCTGGATTGGAGTGTACAGTAAAACAGGAATATTAAATAGAACAGAGTGCACAGCAAAACAGGAACAGCAGCTGGATTAGAGTGCACAGTAAAACAGGAATATTAATTAGCACAGTGCGCATAGCAAAACAGGAACAGCAGCTGGATTAGAGTGCACAGTAAAACAGGAATATTAATTAGAACAGAGTGCACAGCAAAACAGGAATAGCAGCTGGATTGGAGAGCACATAAAACAGGAATATTAAATAGAACAGAGTGCACAACAAAACAAGAAAAGCTGCTGGATTAGAGTGCACAGGAAAACAGGAATATTAAATGGAACATAGTGCACAGCAAAACAGGAACAGCAGCTGCATTAGAGTGCACAGTAAAACAGGAATATTAATTAGAACAATGTGCACAGCAAAACAGGAATAGCAGCTGGATTAGATTGCACAGTACAACAGGAATATTAAATAGAACAAAGTGCCCAGAAAAATAGGAGCAGCAGCTGGATTAGAGTGCACAATAAAACAGGAATATTAATTAGAACAGAGTGCACGACAAAACAGGAATAGTAGCTGAATTAGAGTGCATAGTAAAACAGGAATATTAAATAGAACAGAGTGCAGAGCAAAACAGGAACAGCAGCTGGATTAGAGTGCACAGTAAAACAGGAATATTAATTAGGACAGAGTGCACAAAAACAGGAGCAGGAGATGGATTACAGAGCACATAAAACAGGAATATTAAATACAACAGAGTGCACAGTAAAACAGTAATATTAACTAGAACAGTGTGCATAGCAAAAGAGGAACAGCAGCTCGATTTGCGTGCACAATAAAACAGGAATATTAATTAGAACAGGGTGCGCAGCAAAACGGGAATAGCAGTTGGATTAGAGTGTCCAGTAATACAGGAATATTAATTAGAACAGAGTGCATGACAAAACAAGAATAGTAGCTGGATTGGAGTGTACAGTAAAACAGGAATATTAAATAGAACAGAGTGCACAGCAAAACAGGAACAGCAGCTGGATTAGAGTGCACAGTAAAACAGGAATATTAATTAGCACAGTGCGCATAGCAAAACAGGAACAGCAGCTGGATTAGAGTGCACAGTAAAACAGGAATATTAATTAGAACAGAGTGCACAGCAAAACAGGAATAGCAGCTGGATTAGAGAGCACATAAAACAGGAATATTAAATAGAACAGAGTGTACAACAAAACAAGAAAAGCTGCTGGATTAGAGTGCACAGTACAACAAGAATATTCATCAGAACAGAGTGCACAGCAAAACAAAAACAGCAGCTAGATTAGAGTGCACAGTAAAACAGGAATATTAAATAGAACAAAGTGCCCAGAAAAATAGGAGCAGCAGCTGGATTAGAGTGCACAATAAAACAGGAATATTAATTGGAACAGAGTGCACGACAAAACAGGAATAGTAGCTGGATTAGAGTGCATAGTAAAACAAGAATATTAAATAGAACAGAGTGCACAGGAAACAGGAATAGCAGCTGGATTAGAGTGCGAAGTTAAAGTGAAATATCAAATCGAACAGAGTGCACAGGAAACAGGAATAGCAGCTGGATTAGAGTGCACAGTAAAACAGGAATATTAATTAGGACAGAGTGCACAAAAACAGGAATAGGAGATGGATTACAGAGCACATAAAACAGGAATATTAAATAGAACAGAGTGCACAGTAAAACAGGAATATTAACTAGAACAGTGTGCATAGCAAAAGAGGAACAGCAGCTGGATTAGAGTGCACAATAAAACAGGAATATTAATTAGAACAGAGTTCATAGAGAAACGGGAATAGCAGCTGGATTCGAGTGTCCAGTAATACAGGAATATTAATCAGAACAGAGTGCATGACAAAACAAGAATAGTAGCTGGATTGGAGTGTACAGTAAAACAGGAATATTAAATAGAACAGAGTGCACAGCAAAACAGGAACAGCAGCTGGATTAGAGTGCACAGTAAAACAGGAATATTAATTAGCACAGTGCGCATAGCAAAACAGGAACAGCAGCTGGATTAGAGTGCACAGTAAAACAGGAATATTAATTAGAACAGAGTGCACAGCAAAACAGGAATAGCAGCTGGATTAGAGAGCACATAAAACAGGAATATTAAATAGAACAGAGTGTACAACAAAACAAGAAAAGCTGCTGGATTAGAGTGCACAGGAAAACAGGAATATTAAATGGAACAGTGTGCACAGCAAAACAGGAACAGCAGCTGCATTAGAGTGCACAGTAAAACAGGAATATTAACTAGAACAGTGTGCATAGCAAAAGAGGAACAGCAGCTGGATTAGAGTGCACAATAAAACAGGAATATTAATTAGAACAGAGTTCATAGAGAAACGGGAATAGCAGCTGGATTCGAGTGTCCAGTAATACAGGAATATTAATCAGAACAGAGTGCATGACAAAACAAGAATAGTAGCTGGATTGGAGTGTACAGTAAAACAGGAATATTAAATAGAACAGAGTGCACAGCAAAACAGGAACAGCAGCTGGATTAGAGTGCACAGTAAAACAGGAATATTAATTAGCACAGTGCGCATAGCAAAACAGGAACAGCAGCTGGATTAGAGTGCACAGTAAAACAGGAATATTAATTAGAACAGAGTGCACAGCAAAACAGGAATAGCAGCTGGATTAGAGAGCACATAAAACAGGAATATTAAATAGAACAGAGTGTACAACAAAACAAGAAAAGCTGCTGGATTAGAGTGCACAGGAAAACAGGAATATTAAATGGAACAGTGTGCACAGCAAAACAGGAACAGCAGCTGCATTAGAGTGCACAGTAAAACAGGAATATTAATTAGAACAGTGTGCATAGCAAAAGAGGAAAAGCAGCTGGATTAGAGTGCACAATAAAACAGGAATATTAATTAGAACAGAGTGCACGACAAAACAGGAATAGTAGCTGGAATAGAGTGCACAGTAAAACAAGAATATTAAATAGAACAGAGTGCAGAGCAAAACAGGAACAGCAGCTGGATTAGAGTGGACAGTAAAACAGGAATATTAATTAGAACAGAGTGCACGTAAACAGGAATAGCAGCTGGATTAGAGTGCACAGTAAAACAAGAATATTAAATAGAACAGAGTGCGGAGCAAAACAGGAATAGTAGCTGGAGTAGAGTGCAATATAAAACAGGAATATTAATTAGAACAGAGTTCATAGAGAAACAGGAATAGCAGCTGGATTAGAGTATACAGTAAAAAAGGAATATTAATTAGAACAGAGTGCAAAGAGAAACAGGAATAGTAGCAGGATTAGAGTGTACAGTAAAACAGAAATATTTATTAGAACAGAGTGCACAGCAAAACAGGAACAGCAGCTGGAGTAGAGTGCACAGTAAAACAGGAATATTAATTAGAACAGAGCGCACAGCAAAACAGGAATAGCAGCTGGATTAGAATCTTCAGTAATACAGGAATATTAATTAGAACAGAGTGCAAGACAAAACAGGAATAGCAGCTGGATTAGAGTGCACAGTACAACAAGAATATCAATCAGAACAGAGTGCAGAGCAAAACAGGAATAGCAGCTGCATTCGAGTGCACAGTAAAATAGGAGAATTAATTAGAACAAAGTGCCCAGCAAAAACAGAACAGCAGCTGGATTCGAGTGTGCAGTCAAACAAGAATATTAATTCGAACAGAGTGCACAGCAAAATAGGAAAAGCAGCTCGTTTAGACTGCTCAGAAGAACAAGATTATTCATCAGAACACAGTGCACGGTAACACAGGAACAGCAGCTGGATTAGAGTGCACAGTAAAACAGGAATATTAATTAGAACAGAGTGCACAGCAAAACAGGAATAGCAGCTGGATTAGAGTGCACAGTAAAACAGGAATATTAATTAGAACAGAGTGCACAGCAAAACAGGAATAGCAGCTGGATTAGAGAGCACATAAAACAGGAATATTAAATAGAACAGAGTGCACAACAAAACAAGAAAAGCTGCTGGATTAGAGTGCACAGGAAAACAGGAATATTAAATGGAACAGAGTGCACAGCAAAACAGGAATATTAATTAGAACAATTTGCACAGCAAAACAGGAATAGCAGCTGGATTAGAGTGCACAGTACAACAGGAATATTAAATAGAACAAAGTGCCCAGAAAAACAGGAACAGCAGCTGGATTAGAGTGCACAATAAAACAGGAATATTAATTAGAACAGAGTGCACGACAAAACAGGAATAGTAGCTGAATTAGAGTGCATAGTAAAACAAGAATATTAAATAGAACAGAGTGCAGAGCAAAACAGGAACAGCAGCTGGATTAGAGTGCACAGTAAAACAGGAATATTAATTAGGACAGAGTGCACAAAAACAGGAGTAGGAGATGGATTACAGAGCACATAAAACAGGAATATTAAATAGAACAGAGTGCACAGTAAAACAGGAATATTAACTAGAACAGTGTGCATAGCAAAAGAGGAACAGCAGCTGGATTCGCGTGCACAATAAAACACGAATATTAATTAGAACAAAGTGCACAGGAAAACAGGAATAGCAGCTGGATTAGAGTGCACAGTACAACAAGAATATTCATCAGAACAGAGTGCACAGCAAAACAAAAACAGCAGCTAGATTAGAGTGCACAGTAAAACAGGAATATTAAATAGAACAAAGTGCCCAGAAAAATAGGAGCTGCAGCTGGATTAGAGTGCACAATAAAACAGGAATATTAATTAGAACAGAGTGCACGACAAAACAGGAATAGTAGCTGGATTAGAGTGCATAGTAAAACAAGAATATTAAATAGAACAGAGTCCAGAGCAAAACAGGAACAGCAGCTGGATTAGAGTGCACAGTAAAACAGGAATATTAATTAGGACAGAGTGCACAAAAACAGGAATAGGAGATGGATTACAGAGCACATAAAACAGGAATATTAAATAGAACAGAGTGCACAGTAAAACAGGAATATTAACTAGAACAGTGTGCATAGCAAAAGAGGAACAGCAGCTGGATTAGAGTGCACAATAAAACAGGAATATTAATTAGAACAGAGTTCATAGAGAAACGGGAATAGCAGCTGGATTCGAGTGTCCAGTAATACAGGAATATTAATCAGAACAGAGTGCATGACAAAACAAGAATAGTAGCTGGATTAGAGTGCACAGTAAAACAAGAATATTAAATAGAACAGAGTGCAGAGCAAAACAGGAACAGCAGCTGGATTAGAGTGGACAGTAAAACAGGAATATTAATTAGAACAGAGTGCACGTAAACAGGAATAGCAGCTGGATTAGAGTGCACAGTAAAACAAGAATATTAAATAGAACAGAGTGCGGAGCAAAACAGGAATAGTAGCTGGAGTAGAGTGCAATGTAAAACAGGAATATTAATTAGAACAGAGTTCATAGAGAAACAGGAATAGCAGCTGGATTAGAGTATACAGTAAAAAAGGAATATTAATTAGAACAGAGTGCAAAGAGAAACAGGAATAGTAGCAGGATTAGAGTGTACAGTAAAACAGAAATATTTATTCGAACAGAGTGCACAGCAAAACAGGAACAGCAGCTGGAGTAGAGTGCACAGTAAAACAGGAATATTAATTAGAACAGAGCGCACAGCAAAACAGGAATAGCAGCTGGATTAGAATCTTCAGTAATACAGGAATATTAATTAGAACAGAGTGCAAGACAAAACAGGAATAGCAGCTGGATTAGAGTGCACAGTACAACAAGAATATCAATCAGAACAGAGTGCAGAGCAAAACAGGAATAGCAGCTGCATTCGAGTGCACAGTAAAATAGGAGAATTAATTAGAACAAAGTGCCCAGCAAAAACAGAACAGCAGCTGGATTCGAGTGTGCAGTCAAACAAGAATATTAATTCGAACAGAGTGCACAGCAAAATAGGAAAAGCAGCTCGTTTAGACTGCTCAGTAGAACAAGATTATTCATCAGAACACAGTGCACGGTAACACAGGAACAGCAGCTGGATTAGAGTGCACAGTAAAACAGGAATATTAATTAGAACAGAGTGCACAGCAAAACAGGAATAGCAGCTGGATTAGAGTGCACAGTAAAACAGGAATATTAATTAGAACAGAGTGCACAGCAAAACAGGAATAGCAGCTGGATTAGAGAGCACATAAAACAGGAATATTAAATAGAACAGAGTGCACAACAAAACAAGAAAAGCTGCTGGATTAGAGTGCACAGGAAAACAGGAATATTAAATGGAACAGAGTGCACAGCAAAACAGGAACAGCAGCTGCATTAGAGTGCACAGTAAAACAGGAATATTAATTCGAACAATGTGCACAGCAAAACAGGAATAGCAGCTGGATTAGAGTGCACAGTACAACAGGAATATTAAATAGAACAAAGTGCCCAGAAAAACAGGAACAGCAGCTGGATTAGAGTGCACAATAAAACAGGAATATTAATTAGAACAGAGTGCACGACAAAACAGGAATAGTAGCTGAATTAGAGTGCATAGTAAA
>NW_027140428.1:12500-32500 GCF_036365525.1 Heterodontus francisci | reverse complement strand
GTAGGGGCTGGAGGAGGTGACAGTGATAGGGAGTGTTGTAGGGACTGGAGGGGGTTACAGAGATAGGGAGGGTTGTCGGGGCTGGAAGAAGTTACAGAGATAGGGAGGGTTGCAGGGGCTGGAGGAGGTTACAGAGATAGGGAGGGTTGTAGGGGCTGGAGGAGGTGACAGTGATAGGGAGTGTTGTAGGGACTGGAGGGGGTTACAGAGATAGGGAGGGTTGTCGGGGCTGGAAGAAGTTACAGAGATAGGGAGGGTTGCAGGGGCTGGAGGAGGTTACAGAGATAGGGAGGGTTGTAGGGGCTGGAGGAGGTGACAGAGATAGGGAGGGTTGCAGGGGCTGGAGCAAGTTACAGAGATAGGGAGGGTTGTGGGGGCTGGAGGAGGTTACAGAGATAGGGAGGGTTGTAGGGGCTGGAGGAGGTGACAGAGATAGGGAGGGTTGTAGGGGCTGGGGGAGGATACAGAGATAGGGAGGGTTGCAGGGACTGGAGGAGGTGACAGAGATAGAGAGGGTTGTAGGGGCTGGAGCAAGTTACAGAGATAGGGAGGGTTGTGGGGGCTGGAGGAGGTTACAGAGATAGGGAGGGTTGTAGGGGCTGGGGGAGGATACAGAGATAGGGAGGGTTGTAGGGGCTGGAGGAGGTTACAGAGATAGGGAGGGTTGTAGGGGCTGGAGGAGGTTACAGAGATAGGGAGGGATGAGGCCATGGAGGGATTTGAAAACAAGGATGAGAATTATAAACTGAAGATGTTGTTTGACCAGGAACCAGTGTAGGTCAGCGATCTCAGTAGGTGATAGTGGAACAGGCGATGTTACAGAGGTGGAAATAGATGGTCTTAGTGATGGCATGAATATTTGGTCGGATGCTCAACTCAGGACAAATGTGACACCAAGGCTGTGAACAGACTGGCTCAATCTCAGACAGTTGCCATGGAGAGGGATAGAGTGGGTAGCTAGGGAATCGGGTGTGAAGCAGGGACCAGACACCATGGCTTCAGTCTTCCCGATGTTTAATTGGAAGAAATTTCTGCCCATCCAGGACTAGATTTCGGATCGGCAGTCTGATAATTTAACAACAGCGGAGGAGTTGAGAGAGGTGGTGGTGAGGTAGAGCTGGGTGTCATCAGTGTACATGTGAAACCAACACTGTGCTTTCGGATGCTGTCGCCGAGGGGCAGCATGTAGATGAGAAATAGGAGGGGGGGAGGGAGGGCAAGCTCCCTCTCCCTCACCCACACAAGCGAGCTTCCTGCCCCTCCCCAACCATTCCCAGCGAGCTCCCTCTCCCTCACCCTCCCCGGCGAGCTCCCTCTCCCTCACCCTCCCTGACGAGCATCCTGCTCCTCCCCGGCGAGTTCTCTCTCCCTCACCCTCCCTGACGAGCATCCTGCTCCTCCCCGGCGAGCTCCCTGCCCCTCACCCTCCCTGACGAGCATCCTGCTCCTCCCCGGCGAGTTCTCTCTCCCTCACCCTCCTGACGAGCATCCTGCTCCTACCCGGCAAGCTCCCTGCCCCTCACCCTCCCCGGCGAGCTCCCTCTTGCTCACCCGCCCCGGCGAGCTCCCTCCCCCTCCCCGGCGAGCTCCCTCTTGCTCACCCGCCCCGGCGAGCTCCCTCTCCCTCCCCGGCGAGCTCGCTCTCCCTCACCCTCCCCGGCGAGCTCCCTCACCCTCCCCGGCGAGCTCCCTCACCCTCACCCTCCCCGGCGAGCTCCCTCTCCTTCACCCTCCCCGGCGAGCTCCCTCACCCTCCCCGGCGAGCTCCCTCACCTTCACCGGTGAGCTCCCTCTCCCTCACCCTCCCAGGCGAGCTCACTCTCCCTCACCCTCCCCGGTGAGCTCCCTCTCCCTCCCCGGCGAGCTCCCTCTCCCTCACCCTCCCCGGCGAGCTCCCTCTCCCTCACCAACTCCGGCGAGCTCCCTCTCCCTCACCCTCCCCGGCGAGCTCCCTCTCCCTCACCCTCCCCGGCGAGCTCCCTCTCCCTCACCCTCCGCGGCGAGCTCCCTCTCCCTCACCCTCCCCGGCGAGCTCCCTGCCCCTCACCCTCCCCGGCGAGCTCCCTCTCTCTCACCAACCCCGGTGAGCTCCCTCTCCCTCCCCGGCGAGCTCCCTCTCCCTCACCCTCCCCGGCGAGCTCCCTGCCCCTCACCCTCCCCGGCGAGCTCCCTGCCCCTCACCCTCCCCGGCGAGCTCCCTCTCCCTCCCCAGCGAGCTCCCTGCCCCTCACCAGAGAGATCCCTCTCCCTCACCGGCGAGCTCCCCTCTCCCTCACCCTCCCCGGCGAGCTCCCTGCCCCTCACCGGCGAGCTCCCTGTCCCTCACCCTACCCGGCGAGCTCCCTCTCCCTCACCCTCCCCGGCCAGCTCCCTGCCCCTCACCGGCGAGCTCCCTCTCCCTCACCCTCCCCTGCGAGCTCCCTCTCCCTCACCCTCCCCGGCGAGCTCCCTCTCCCTCACCCTCCCCGGCGAGCTCCCTCTCCCTCACCCTCCCCGGCGAGCTCCCTCTCCCTCCCCGGCGAGCTCCCTCTCCCTCACCCTCCCCGGCAAGCTCCCTGCCCCTCACCGGCGAGCTCCCTCTCCCTCACCCTCCCCTGCGAGCTCCCTCTCCCTCACCCTCCCCGGCGAGCTCCCTCTCCCTCACCCTCCCCGGTGAGCTCCCTCTCCCTCACCCTCCCCGGCGAGCTCCCTCTCCCTCCCTCCCCGGCGAGCTCCCTCTCCCTCACCCTCCCCGGCGAGCTCCCTCTCCCTCCCCGGCGAGCTCCCTCTCCCTCACCCTCCCCGGCAAGCTCCCTGCCCCTCACCGGCGAGCTCCCTCTCCCTCCCCGGCGAGCTCCCTCTCCCTCACCCTCCCCGGCGAGCTCCCTCTCCCTCCCCGGCGAGCTCCCTCTCCCTCACCCTCCCCGGCGAGCTCCCTCTCCCTCACCCTCCCCGGCGAGCTCCCTCTCCCTCACTGGCGAGCTCCCTGCCCCTCTCCATTCCTGACATTGTACCTGTATGAACTGGCTGAAGCGCGGGTCCTTCCTGTGCTTGGATTTGATCAGCTCAAGGGCGAAAGATTGCAGGCTGCAGAAGCGAGAGGCCAGCTTCTTAAACCAGTCTCCCTCCGTGCCATGAAACTGCGAGAAAAGGGCAGGGTTAGTGCCATGTCCCCCGAGGCATTGCCTGTATAACTGGATGATCCCGTTCAGTAATGTGCCGAGCTCTCTGATTGAACCTGCTAACCTACCCTGGTGAGTAAGGTGTCACCAATCTCCGTCACTAGGTAGCCATTGTCTTGTCGAAGCTTCTTCATGTTCTCGTAGAAATGTGCTGGAATGGGAGAGACACAGAGGTGACAATTAGGCAGTATTTAGGGATGAATGAACAGCCACTCCAGAGAGCTGCAGGAAGGGTGAGCATCGCGACAGCTGCCTTTTACTGGGTCAATACGATTGGAACAAGTACATCTGTCAAGTCGAGTTAGTGCAGCTTCCAACAGCAATTACCATTGTACCACCTGGCCCCTGTGCCTCCTCCCCTGGCCCCAACCCCGAGCCTCCTCACCCGCGGAGCCCCGGGCATCCTCCACCGCTGGTCCCCCGCCTCCTCCTGTCCCTGCCTCATCACCACCCCGCTCCCCACCACGGTAACCCGACTGCCCCCACCACAGTACCCCGACTGCCCCCACCACAGTCCCTGGAACTCCTCCCCCAATTCCTGTGTCCCACTCCGCCCCACAGTCCCCATGCCTCTTGCTCGCCAGTCCCGGTGCTCTCTTCCGTTCCCCTGCCAAGTTCACATTCCCTCCTACCCACTCCCCAGAGAAAGGCCCCGCTGGCGTACCATGCACCTCGATCAGCTCGTCCAGGCTGGGGAAGATGCTCTGAAGCTCCGTGTCGGACAGGATGTTCTCGTGCAGCATACGTTGGTAGAAAACTTCATAGAGAACCTTCAGCATTCGGACATGAGCGTGCTCTGTAATGAAGAGCTCTGTGGGGTTGACACAGAAATCAGACAGGGTGCTGGGAATATAACTATAACTGGACTGGGGGTCAGGACAGAAATCAGACAGGGTGCTGGGAATATAACTGGAACTGGACTGGGGGTCAGGACAGAAATCAGACAGGGTGCTGGGAATATAACTGTAACTGGACTGGGGGTCAGGACAGAAATCAGACAGGGTGCTGGGAATATAACTGTAACTGGACTGGGGGTCAGGACAGAAATCAGACAGGGTGCTGGGAATATAACTGGAACTGGACTGGGGGTCAGGACAGAAATCAGACAGGGTGCTGGGAATATAACTGTAACTGGACTGGGGGTCAGGACAGAAATCAGACAGGGTGCTGGGAATATAACTGTAACTGGACTGGGGGTCAGGACAGAAATCAGACAGGGTGCTGGGAATATAACTGTAACTGGACTGGGGGTCAGGACAGAAATCAGACAGGGTGCTGGGAATATAACTGTAACTGGACTGGGGGTCAGGACAGAAATCAGACAGGGTGCTGGGAATATAACTGGAACTGGACTGGGGGTCAGGACAGAAATCAGACAGGGTGCTGGGAATATAACTGTAACTGGACTGGGGGTCAGGACAGAAATCAGACAGGGTGCTGGGAATATAACTGTAACTGGACTGGGGGTCAGGACAGAAATCAGACAGGGTGCTGGGAATATAACTGTAACTGGACTGGGGGTCAGGACAGAAATCAGACAGGGTGCTGGGAATATAACTGTAACTGGACTGGGGGTCAGGACAGAAATCAGACAGGGTGCTGGGAATATAACTGTAACTGGACTGGGGGTCAGGACAGAAATCAGACAGGGTGCTGGGAATATAACTATAACTGGACTGGGGGTCAGGACAGAAATCAGACAGGGTGCTGGGAATATAACTGTAACTGGACTGGGGGTCAGGACAGAAATCAGACAGGGTGCTGGGAATATAACTGTAACTGGACTCAGGGCCTGGACAGAAATCAGACAGGGTGCTGGGAATATAACTGTAACTGGACTGGGGGTCAGGACAGAAATCAGACAGGGTGCTGGGAATATAACTGTAACTGGACTCAGGGTCAGGACAGAAAACAGACAGGGTGCTGGGAATATAACTGTAACTGGACTGGGGGTCAGGACAGAAATCAGACAGGGTGCTGGGAATATAACTATAACTGGACTGCGGGTCAGGACAGAAATCAGACAGGGTGCTGGGAATATAACTGTAACTGGACTGGGGGTCAGGACAGAAATCAGACAGGGTGCTGGGAATATAACTGTAACTGGACTCAGGGCCAGGACAGAAATCAGACAGGGTGCTGGGAATATAACTGTAACTGGACTCAGGGTCAGGACAGAAATCAGACAGGGTGCTGGGAATATAACTGTAACTGGACTGGGGGCCAGGACAGAAATCAGACAGGGTGCTGGGAATATAACTGTAACTGGACTCAGGGTCAGGATAGAAATCAGACAGGGTGCTGGGAATATAACTGTAACTGGACTGGGGGTCAGGACAGAAATCAGACAGGGTGCTGGGAATATAACTGTAACTGGACTGGGGGTCAGGACAGAAATCAGACAGGGTGCTGGGAATATAACTGTAACTGGACTGGGGGTCAGGTCAGAAATCAGACAGGGTGCTGGGAATATAACTGTAACTGGACTGGGGGTCAGGACAGAAATCAGACAGGGTGCTGGGAATATAACTGTAACTGGACTGGGAGTCAGGACAGAAATCAGACAGGGTGCTGGGAATATAACTGAAACTGGACTGGGGGTCAGGACAGAAATCAGACAGGGTGCTGGGAATATAACTGTAACTGGACTGGGGGTCAGGACAGAAATCAGACAGGGTGCTGGGAATATAACTGTAACTGGACTGGGGGTCAGGTCAGAAATCAGACAGGGTGCTGGGAATATAACTGTAACTGGACTCAGGGTCAGGACAGAAATCAGACAGGGTGCTGGGAATATAACTGTAACTGGACTCAGGGCCAGGACAGAAATCAGACAGGGTGCTGGGAATATAACTGTAACTGGACTGGGGGTCAGGACAGAAATCAGACAGGGTGCTGGGAATATAACTGTAACTGGACTGGGGGTCAGGACAGAAATCAGACAGGGTGCTGGGAATATAACTGTAACTGGACTGGGGGTCAGGACAGAAATCAGACAGGGTGCTGGGAATATAACTGTAATTGGACTCAGGGCCAGGACAGAAATCAGACAGGGTGCTGGGAATATAACTGTAACTGGACTGGGGGTCAGGACAGAAATCAGACAGGGTGCTGGGAATATAACTGTAACTGGACTCAGGGTCAGGACAGAAATCAGACAGGGTGCTGGGAATATAACTGTAACTGGACTGGGGGTCAGGACAGAAATCAGACAGGGTGCTGGGAATATAACTGTAACTGGACTCAGGGCCAGGACAGAAATCAGACAGGGTGCTGGGAATATAACTGTAACTGGACTGGGGGTCAGGACAGAAATCAGACAGGGTGCTGGGAATATAACTGTAACGGGACTCAGGGTCAGGACAGAAAACAGACAGGGTGCTGGGAATATAACTGTAACTGGACTGGGGGTCAGGACAGAAATCAGACAGGGTGCTGGGAATATAACTGTAACTGGACTGGGGGTCAGGACAGAAATCAGACAGGGTGCTGGGAATATAACTATAACTGGACTGGGGGTCAGGACAGAAATCAGACAGGGTGCTGGGAATATAACTGTAACTGGACTGGGGGTCAGGACAGAAATCAGACAGGGTGCTGGGAATATAACTGTAACTGGACTCAGGGCCAGGACAGAAATCAGACAGGGTGCTGGGAATATAACTGTAACTGGACTGGGGGTCAGGACAGAAATCAGACAGGGTGCTGGGAATATAACTGTAACTGGACTCAGGGTCAGGACAGAAATCAGACAGGGTGCTGGGAATATAACTGTAACTGGACTCAGGGTCAGGACAGAAAACAGACAGGGTGCTGGGAATATAACTGTAACTGGACTGGGGGTCAGGACAGAAATCAGACAGGGTGCTGGGAATATAACTATAACTGGACTGGGGGTCAGGACAGAAATCAGACAGGGTGCTGAGAATATAACTGTAACTGGACTGGGGGTCAGGACAGAAATCAGACAGGGTGCTGGGAATATAACTGTAACTGGACTCAGGGCCAGGACAGAAATCAGACAGGGTGCTGGGAATATAACTGTAACTGGACTGGGGGTTAGGACAGAAATCAGACAGGGTGCTGGGAATATAACTGTAACTGGACTCAGGGTCAGGACAGAAAACAGACAGGGTGCTGGGAATATAACTGTAACTGGACTCAGGGCCAGGACAGAAATCAGACAGGGTGCTGGGAATATAACTGTAACTGGACTGGGGGTCAGGACAGAAATCAGACAGGGTGCTGGGAATATAACTATAACTGGACTGCGAGTCAGGACAGAAATCAGACAGGGTGCTGGGAATATAACTGTAACTGGACTGGGGGTCAGGACAGAAATCAGACAGGGTGCTGGGAATATAACTGTAACTGGACTCAGGGCCAGGACAGAAATCAGACAGGGTGCTGGGAATATAACTGTAACTGGACTCAGGGTCAGGACAGAAAACAGACAGGGTGCTGGGAATATAACTGTAACTGGACTGGGGGTCAGGACAGAAATCAGACAGGGTGCTGGGAATATAACTGTAACTGGACTCAGGGTCAGGACAGAAATCAGACAGGGTGCTGGGAATATAACTGTAACTGGACTGGGGGCCAGGACAGAAATCAGACAGGGTGCTGGGAATATAACTGTAACTGGACTGGGGGTCAGGACAGAAATCAGACAGGGTGCTGGGAATATAACTGTAACTGGACTCAGGGTCAGGATAGAAATCAGACAGGGTGCTGGGAATATAACTGTAACTGGACTGGGGGTCAGGACAGAAATCAGACAGGGTGCTGGGAATATAACTGTAACTGGACTGGGGGTCAGGACAGAAATCAGACAGGGTGCTGGGAATATAACTGTAACTGGACTGGGGGTCAGGACAGAAATCAGACAGGGTGCTGGGAATATAACTGTAACTGGACTCAGGGTCAGGACAGAAATCAGACAGGGTGCTGGGAATATAACTGTAACTGGACTCAGGGCCAGGACAGAAATCAGACAGGGTGCTGGGAATATAACTGTAACTGGACTGGGGGTCAGGACAGAAATCAGACAGGGTGCTGGGAATATAACTGTAACTGGACTGGGGGTCAGGACAGAAATCAGACAGGGTGCTGGGAATATAACTGTAACTGGACTGGGGGTCAGGACAGAAATCAGACAGGGTGCTGGGAATATAACTGTAATTGGACTCAGGGCCAGGACAGAAATCAGACAGGGTGCTGGGAATATAACTGTAACTGGACTGGGGGTCAGGACAGAAATCAGACAGGGTGCTGGGAATATAACTGTAACTGGACTCAGGGTCAGGACAGAAATCAGACAGGGTGCTGGGAATATAACTGTAACTGGACTCAGGGTCAGGACAGAAATCAGACAGGGTGCTGGGAATATAACTGTAACTGGACTCAGGGTCAGGACAGAAATCAGACAGGGTGCTGGGAATATAACTGTAACTGGACTCAGGGTCAGGACAGAAATCAGACAGGGTGCTGGGAATATAACTGTAACTGGACTCAGGGTCAGGACAGAAAACAGACAGGGTGCTGGGAATATAACTGTAACTGGACTGGGGGTCAGGACAGAAATCAGACAGGGTGCTGGGAATATAACTGTAACTGGACTCAGGGTCAGGACAGAAATCAGACAGGGTGCTGGGAATATAACTGTAACTGGACTGGGGGTCAGGACAGAAATCAGACAGGGTGCTGGGAATATAACTGTAATTGGACTCAGGGCCAGGACAGAAATCAGACAGGGTGCTGGGAATATAACTGTAACTGGACTGGGGGTCAGGACAGAAATCAGACAGGGTGCTGGGAATATAACTGTAACTGGACTCAGGGTCAGGACAGAAATCAGACAGGGTGCTGGGAATATAACTGTAACTGGACTGGGGGTCAGGACAGAAATCAGACAGGGTGCTGGGAATATAACTGTAACTGGACTCAGGGCCAGGACAGAAATCAGACAGGGTGCTGGGAATATAACTGTAACTGGACTGGGGGTCAGGACAGAAATCAGACAGGGTGCTGGGAATATAACTGTAACGGGACTCAGGGTCAGGACAGAAAACAGACAGGGTGCTGGGAATATAACTGTAACTGGACTGGGGGTCAGGACAGAAATCAGACAGGGTGCTGGGAATATAACTGTAACTGGACTGGGGGTCAGGACAGAAATCAGACAGGGTGCTGGGAATATAACTATAACTGGACTGGGGGTCAGGACAGAAATCAGACAGGGTGCTGGGAATATAACTGTAACTGGACTGGGGGTCAGGACAGAAATCAGACAGGGTGCTGGGAATATAACTGTAACTGGACTCAGGGCCAGGACAGAAATCAGACAGGGTGCTGGGAATATAACTGTAACTGGACTGGGGGTCAGGACAGAAATCAGACAGGGTGCTGGGAATATAACTGTAACTGGACTGGGGGCCAGGACAGAAATCAGACAGGGTGCTGGGAATATAACTGTAACTGGACTCAGGGTCAGGACAGAAAACAGACAGGGTGCTGGGAATATAACTGTAACTGGACTGGGGGTCAGGACAGAAATCAGACAGGGTGCTGGGAATATAACTATAACTGGACTGGGGGTCAGGACAGAAATCAGACAGGGTGCTGAGAATATAACTGTAACTGGACTGGGGGTCAGGACAGAAATCAGACAGGGTGCTGGGAATATAACTGTAACTGGACTCAGGGCCAGGACAGAAATCAGACAGGGTGCTGGGAATATAACTGTAACTGGACTGGGGGTTAGGACAGAAATCAGACAGGGTGCTGGGAATATAACTATAACTGGACTGCGAGTCAGGACAGAAATCAGACAGGGTGCTGGGAATATAACTGTAACTGGACTGGGGGTCAGGACAGAAATCAGACAGGGTGCTGGGAATATAACTGTAACTGGACTCAGGGCCAGGACAGAAATCAGACAGGGTGCTGGGAATATAACTGTAACTGGACTCAGGGTCAGGACAGAAAACAGACAGGGTGCTGGGAATATAACTGTAACTGGACTGGGGGTCAGGACAGAAATCAGACAGGGTGCTGGGAATATAACTGTAACTGGACTCAGGGTCAGGACAGAAATCAGACAGGGTGCTGGGAATATAACTGTAACTGGACTGGGGGCCAGGACAGAAATCAGACAGGGTGCTGGGAATATAACTGTAACTGGACTGGGGGTCAGGACAGAAATCAGACAGGGTGCTGGGAATATAACTGTAACTGGACTCAGGGTCAGGATAGAAATCAGACAGGGTGCTGGGAATATAACTGTAACTGGACTGGGGGTCAGGACAGAAATCAGACAGGGTGCTGGGAATATAACTGTAACTGGACTGGGGGTCAGGACAGAAATCAGACAGGGTGCTGGGAATATAACTGTAACTGGACTGGGGGTCAGGACAGAAATCAGACAGGGTGCTGGGAATATAACTGTAACTGGACTCAGGGTCAGGACAGAAATCAGACAGGGTGCTGGGAATATAACTGTAACTGGACTCAGGGCCAGGACAGAAATCAGACAGGGTGCTGGGAATATAACTGTAACTGGACTGGGGGTCAGGACAGAAATCAGACAGGGTGCTGGGAATATAACTGTAACTGGACTGGGGGTCAGGACAGAAATCAGACAGGGTGCTGGGAATATAACTGTAACTGGACTGGGGGTCAGGACAGAAATCAGACAGGGTGCTGGGAATATAACTGTAATTGGACTCAGGGCCAGGACAGAAATCAGACAGGGTGCTGGGAATATAACTGTAACTGGACTGGGGGTCAGGACAGAAATCAGACAGGGTGCTGGGAATATAACTGTAACTGGACTCAGGGTCAGGACAGAAATCAGACAGGGTGCTGGGAATATAACTGTAACTGGACTCAGGGTCAGGACAGAAATCAGACAGGGTGCTGGGAATATAACTGTAACTGGACTCAGGGTCAGGACAGAAATCAGACAGGGTGCTGGGAATATAACTGTAACTGGACTCAGGGTCAGGACAGAAATCAGACAGGGTGCTGGGAATATAACTGTAACTGGACTCAGGGTCAGGACAGAAAACAGACAGGGTGCTGGGAATATAACTGTAACTGGACTGGGGGTCAGGACAGAAATCAGACAGGGTGCTGGGAATATAACTGTAACTGGACTCAGGGTCAGGACAGAAATCAGACAGGGTGCTGGGAATATAACTGTAACTGGACTGGGGGTCAGGACAGAAATCAGACAGGGTGCTGGGAATATAACTGTAATTGGACTCAGGGCCAGGACAGAAATCAGACAGGGTGCTGGGAATATAACTGTAACTGGACTGGGGGTCAGGACAGAAATCAGACAGGGTGCTGGGAATATAACTGTAACTGGACTCAGGGTCAGGACAGAAATCAGACAGGGTGCTGGGAATATAACTGTAACTGGACTGGGGGTCAGGACAGAAATCAGACAGGGTGCTGGGAATATAACTGTAACTGGACTCAGGGCCAGGACAGAAATCAGACAGGGTGCTGGGAATATAACTGTAACTGGACTGGGGGTCAGGACAGAAATCAGACAGGGTGCTGGGAATATAACTGTAACGGGACTCAGGGTCAGGACAGAAAACAGACAGGGTGCTGGGAATATAACTGTAACTGGACTGGGGGTCAGGACAGAAATCAGACAGGGTGCTGGGAATATAACTGTAACTGGACTGGGGGTCAGGACAGAAATCAGACAGGGTGCTGGGAATATAACTATAACTGGACTGGGGGTCAGGACAGAAATCAGACAGGGTGCTGGGAATATAACTGTAACTGGACTGGGGGTCAGGACAGAAATCAGACAGGGTGCTGGGAATATAACTGTAACTGGACTCAGGGCCAGGACAGAAATCAGACAGGGTGCTGGGAATATAACTGTAACTGGACTGGGGGTCAGGACAGAAATCAGACAGGGTGCTGGGAATATAACTGTAACTGGACTCAGGGTCAGGACAGAAATCAGACAGGGTGCTGGGAATATAACTGTAACTGGACTCAGGGTCAGGACAGAAAACAGACAGGGTGCTGGGAATATAACTGTAACTGGACTGGGGGTCAGGACAGAAATCAGACAGGGTGCTGGGAATATAACTATAACTGGACTGGGGGTCAGGACAGAAATCAGACAGGGTGCTGAGAATATAACTGTAACTGGACTGGGGGTCAGGACAGAAATCAGACAGGGTGCTGGGAATATAACTGTAACTGGACTCAGGGCCAGGACAGAAATCAGACAGGGTGCTGGGAATATAACTGTAACTGGACTGGGGGTTAGGACAGAAATCAGACAGGGTGCTGGGAATATAACTGTAACTGGACTCAGGGTCAGGACAGAAAACAGACAGGGTGCTGGGAATATAACTGTAACTGGACTCAGGGCCAGGACAGAAATCAGACAGGGTGCTGGGAATATAACTGTAACTGGACTGGGGGTCAGGACAGAAATCAGACAGGGTGCTGGGAATATAACTATAACTGGACTGCGAGTCAGGACAGAAATCAGACAGGGTGCTGGGAATATAACTGTAACTGGACTGGGGGTCAGGACAGAAATCAGACAGGGTGCTGGGAATATAACTGTAACTGGACTCAGGGCCAGGACAGAAATCAGACAGGGTGCTGGGAATATAACTGTAACTGGACTCAGGGTCAGGACAGAAAACAGACAGGGTGCTGGGAATATAACTGTAACTGGACTGGGGGTCAGGACAGAAATCAGACAGGGTGCTGGGAATATAACTGTAACTGGACTCAGGGTCAGGACAGAAATCAGACAGGGTGCTGGGAATATAACTGTAACTGGACTCAGGGTCAGGACAGAAATCAGACAGGGTGCTGGGAATATAACTGTAACTGGACTGGGGGTCAGGACAGAAATCAGACAGGGTGCTGGGAATATAACTGTAACTGGACTCAGGGTCAGGATAGAAATCAGACAGGGTGCTGGGAATATAACTGTAACTGGACTGGGGGTCAGGACAGAAATCAGACAGGGTGCTGGGAATATAACTGTAACTGGACTGGGGGTCAGGACAGAAATCAGACAGGGTGCTGGGAATATAACTGTAACTGGACTGGGGGTCAGGACAGAAATCAGACAGGGTGCTGGGAATATAACTGTAACTGGACTCAGGGTCAGGACAGAAATCAGACAGGGTGCTGGGAATATAACTGTAACTGGACTCAGGGCCAGGACAGAAATCAGACAGGGTGCTGGGAATATAACTGTAACTGGACTGGGGGTCAGGACAGAAATCAGACAGGGTGCTGGGAATATAACTGTAACTGGACTGGGGGTCAGGACAGAAATCAGACAGGGTGCTGGGAATATAACTGTAACTGGACTGGGGGTCAGGACAGAAATCAGACAGGGTGCTGGGAATATAACTGTAATTGGACTCAGGGCCAGGACAGAAATCAGACAGGGTGCTGGGAATATAACTGTAACTGGACTGGGGGTCAGGACAGAAATCAGACAGGGTGCTGGGAATATAACTGTAACTGGACTCAGGGTCAGGACAGAAATCAGACAGGGTGCTGGGAATATAACTGTAACTGGACTCAGGGTCAGGACAGAAATCAGACAGGGTGCTGGGAATATAACTGTAACTGGACTCAGGGTCAGGACAGAAATCAGACAGGGTGCTGGGAATATAACTGTAACTGGACTCAGGGTCAGGACAGAAATCAGACAGGGTGCTGGGAATATAACTGTAACTGGACTCAGGGTCAGGACAGAAAACAGACAGGGTGCTGGGAATATAACTGTAACTGGACTGGGGGTCAGGACAGAAATCAGACAGGGTGCTGGGAATATAACTGTAACTGGACTCAGGGTCAGGACAGAAATCAGACAGGGTGCTGGGAATATAACTGTAACTGGACTCAGGGCCAGGACAGAAATCAGACAGGGTGCTGGGAATATAACTGTAACTGGACTCAGGGTCAGGACAGAAATCAGACAGGGTGCTGGGAATATAACTGTAACTGGACCAATATTTCTCAACTCCCAGTGGCACTCTCTTGCCCAGTAGTTCATGCCACGTGACAAACATGAAATGTATGTGCAAAATTCAGATAGTCATAATTCGATATATAATCCATCTGGTCCCTACAAGATCCCAGCCTGTAGCTCATTCGCAGGTTTCTGTTCTTATCATCAAATCCTTCCAAGGCTTCCTCCCCTCCCTATCTCTGGAACCTCCTCCAGTCCCGACAATTCTCCCTATCTCTGTAACCACCTCCAGCCCCTACAACCCTCCCTATCTCTGGAACCTCCTCCAGTCCCTGCAACCCTCCCTATCTCTGGAACCTCCTCCAGTCCCTGCAACCCTCCCTATCTCTGTAACCACCTCCAGCCCCTACAACCCTCCCTATCTCTGGAACCTCCTCCAGTCCCTGCAACCCTCCCTATCTCTGGAACCTCCTCCAGTCACTGCAACCCTCCCTATCTCTGGAACCTCCTCCAGTCCCTACAACCCTCCCTATCTCTGTAACCTCCTCCAGGCCCTAAAACCCTCCCTATCTCTGTAACATCCTCCAGCCCTCCCTATCTCTGCAACCTCTTCCAGCCCAACAACCCTCCCTATCTCTGTAACCTCTTCCAGTCCAACAACCCTCCCTACCTCTGTAACCTCCTCCAGACTCTGCAACCCTCCCTATCTCTGTCGCCTCCTCCAGACCCTACAATCTTCCCCATCTCTGTAACCTCTTCCAGCCCAACAACTCTCCCTACCTCTGTAACCTCCTCCAGCCCCTAAAATCCTCCCTATCTCTGTAACCTCCTCCAGCCCCTACAACCCTCCCTATCTCTGTAACCTCCTTCAGCCCCGACAACCCTCCCAATCTCTGTAACCTCCTCCAGACCCTACAATCTTCCCCATCTCTGTAACCTCTTCCAGCCCAACAACCCTCCCTATCTCTGTAACCTCTTCCAGTCCAACAACCCTCCCTACCTCTGTAACCTCCTCCAGCCCCTAAAACTCTCCCTATCTCTGTAACCTCTTCCAGTCCAACAACCCTCCCTACCTCTGTAACCTCCTCCAGCCCCTAAAACCCTCCCTATCTCTGTAACCTCTTCCAGTCCAACAACCCTCCCTACCTCTGTAACCTCCTCCAGCCCCTAAAACTCTCCCTATCTCTGTAACCTCTTCCAGTCCAACAACCCTCCCTATCTCTGTAACCTCCTCCAGCCCCTAAAACTCTCCCTATCTCTGTAACCTCCTTCAGCCCCGAGAACCCTCCCTATCTCTGTAACCTCTTCCAGTCCAACAACCCTCCCTACCTCTGTAACCCCCTCCAGCCCCTACAACCCTCCCTATCTCTGTAACCTCCTCCAGTCCAACAACCCTCCCTATCTCTGTAACCTCCTCCAGCCCCTACAACCCTCCAGGATCTCAGCACTCCTCCATTTATGGCCTCCAGTACATCCACGATTTCCACCTTCAGCTGCTTGGGCCGTAAGGTCTGGAATTCCTTCCTTAAACTTTTCCGTCTCTCTATCTCACTCTGCTCCTTGACCAACCTGTCCCAATATCTCCTATATTGGCTCAATGTCAAATATCGTCTGATAAAGCTCATGTGAAGCACCCTGCAATGTTTTACTATGTTAAAGCTGCTATATAAATGCAAGTTGTTGTATTCATTCAAGTCTGCTTATGTCCATTCTTGCATGATATTTATATATAAACCACTGAATCCCCCGATTAGATTCCAGTCTGTAACTCACTCCCGGGTATCTGTTATTCTATATATAAACCACCCGAACCCCTCGATTAGATTCCAGTCTGTAACTCACTCCCAGGTATCTGTTATTCTATATATAAACCACTGAATCCCCCGATTAGATCCCAGTCTGTAACTCACTCCCAGGTATGTTATTCTATATATAAACCACCCGAACCCCCCGATTAGATTCCAGTCTGTAACTCACTCCCAGGTATGTAATTCTATATATAAACCCCCCGAACCCCTCGATTAGATTCCAGTCTGTAACTCACTCCCAGGTATGTTATTCTATATATAAACCACCAGAACCCCCCGATTAGATTCCAGTCTGTAACTCACTCCCAGGTATCTGTTATTCTATATATAAACCACCCGAACCCCCCGATTAGATTCCAGTCTGTAACTCACTCCCAGGTATGTTATTCTATATATAAACCACCCGAACCCCCCGATTAGATTCCAGTCTGTAACTCACTCCCAGGTATGTTATTCTATATATAAACCCCCCGAACCCCTCGATTAGATTCCAGTCTGTAACTCACTCCCAGGTATGTTATTCTATATATAAACCACCAGAACCCCCCGATTAGATTCCAGTCTGTAACTCACTCCCAGGTATCTGTTATTCTATATATAAACCACCCGAACCCCCCGATTAGATTCCAGTCTGTAACTCACTCCCAGGTATCTGTTATTCTATATATAAACCACCCGAACCCCTCGATTAGATTCCAGTCTGTAACTCACTCCCGGGTATGTTATTCTATATCTAAACCACCCGAACCCCCCGATTAGATTCCAGTCTGTAACTCACTCCCAGGTATGTTATTCTATATATAAACCACCCGAACCCCCCGATTAGATTCCAGTCTGTAACTCACTCCCAGGTATGTTATTCTATATATAAACCACCCGAACCCCCCGATTAGATTCCAGTCTGTAACTCACTCCCGGGTATCTGTTATTCTGCACATAAACTCCCCGAACCCCCCGATTAGATTCCAGTCTGTAACTCACTCCCAGGTATCTGTTATTCTATCCATAAACCACCCGAACCCCTCGATTAGATTCCAGTCTGTAACTCACTCCCGGGTATCTGTTATTCTATATATAAACCCCCCAAACCCCTCGATTTGATTCCAGTCTATAACTCACCCGCGGGTATCTGTTATTCAATATATAAACCACCCGAACCCCTCGATTAGATTACAGTCTGTAACTCACTCCCGGGTATCTGTTATTCTATATATAAACCCCCCGAACACCTCGATTAGATTCCAGTCTGTAACTCACTGCCGGGTATCTGTTATTCTATATATAAACCCCCCAAACCCCTCGATTAGATTCCAGTCTGTAACTCACTCCCGGGTATCTGTTATTCTATATATAAACCACCCGAACCCCTCGATTAGATTCCAGTCTGTAACTCACTCCCGGGTATCTGTTATTCTATATATAAACCCCTCAAACCCCTCGATTAGATTCCAGTCTGTAACTCACTCCCGGGTATCTGTTATTCTATATATAAACAACCCGAACCCCTCGATTAGATTCCAGTCTGTAACTCACTCCCAGGTATCTGTTATTCTATCCATAAACCACCCGAACCCCTCGATTAGATTCCAGTCTGTAACTCACTCCCAGGTATCTGTTATTCTATATATAAACCACCCGAACCCCTCGATTAGATTCCAGTCTGTAACTCACTCCCGGGTATCTGTTATTCTATATATAAACCCCCCAAACCCCTCGATTTGATTCCAGTCTATAACTCACCCGCGGGTATCTGTTATTCAATATATAAACCACCCGAACCCCTCGATTAGATTACAGTCTGTAACTCACTCCCGGGTATCTGTTATTCTATATATAAACCCCCCGAACCCCTCGATTAGATTCCAGTCTGTAACTCACTCCCGTGTATCTGTTATTCTATATTTAAACCCCCCGAACCCCTCAATTAGATTCCAGTCTGTAACTCACTCCCAGGTATCTGTTATTCTATATATAAACCCCCCAAACCCCTCGATTAGATTCCAGCCTGTAACTCACTCCCGGGTATCTGTTATTCTATCTATAAACCCCCCGAACCCCTCGATTAGATTCCAGCCTGTAACTCAATCCCGGGTATCTGTTATTCTATATATAAACCCCCCGAACCCCTCGATTAGATTCCAGCCTGTAACTCACTCCCGGGTATCTGTTGTTCTATATATAAACCACCCAAACCTCTCGATTAGATTCCAGTCTGTAACTCACTCCTGGGTATCTGTTGTTCTATATATAAACCACCCGAACCGCTCGATTAGATTCCAGTCTGTAACTCACTCCCGGATATCTGTTATTCTATATATAAACCCCCCCAAACCCCTCGATTAGATTCCAGTCTGTAACTCACTCCCGGGTATCTGTTATTCTATATATAAACCCCCCCAAACCCCTCGATTAGATTCCAGTCTGTAACTCACTCCCGGGTATCTGTTATTCTATATATAAACCCCTCGATTAGATTCCAGTCTGTAACTCACTCCCAGGTATCTGTTATTCTATATATAAACCCCCCAAACCCCTCAATTAGATTCCAGTCTGTAACTCACTCCCGGGTATCTGTTATTCTATATATAAACCCCCCAAACCTCTCGATTAGATTCCAGTCTGTAACTCACTCCTGGGTATCTGTTATTCTATATATAAACCCCCCAAACCCCTCGATTAGATTCCAGTCTGTAACTCACTCCCAGGTATCTGTTATTCTATATATAAACCCCCCAAACCCCTCGATTAGATTCCAGTCTGTAACTCACTCCCGGGTATCTGTTATTCTATATATAAACCCCCCCGAGCCCCTCGATTAGATTTCAGTCTGTAACTCACTCCCAGGTATCTGTTATTCTATATATAAACCCCCCAAACCCCTCGATTAGATTCCAGTCTGGAACTCACTCCCGGGTATCTGTTATTCTATATATAAACCCCTCCGAGCCCCTCGATTAGATTTCAGTCTGTAACTCACTCCCGGGTATCTGTTATTCTATATATAAACCCCCCCGAGCCCCTCGATTAGATTCCAGTCTGTAACTCACTCCCGGGTATCTGTTATTCTATAAATAAACCACCCGAACCCCTCGATTAGATTCCAGTCTGTAACTCACTCCCGGGTATCTGTTATTCTATATATAAACCCCCCGAACCCCTCGATTAGATTCCAGTCTGTAACTCACTCCCGGGTATCTGTTATTCTATATATAAACCACCCGAACCCCTCGATTAGATTCCAGTCTGTAACTCACTCCCGGGTATCTGTTATTCTATATATAAACTACCCGAACCCCTCGATTAGATTCCAGTCTGTAACTCACTCCCGGGTATCTGTTATTCTATATATAAACCCCCCGAACCCCTCGATTAGATTCCAGTCTGTAACTCACTCCCGGGTATCTGTTATTCTATATATAAACCAAAGAACCCCTCGATTAGATTCCAGTCTGTAACTCACTCCCGGGTATCTGTTATTCTATATATAAACCACCTGAACCCCTCGATTAGATTCCAGTCTGTAACTCACTCCCGGGTATCTGTTATTCTATATATAAACCCCCCCGAGCCCCTCGATTAGATTCCAGCCTCTTTCTCACCTCCGGAGATCTGTTATGTATTACAGATTGGGTGCCATAATTGCAATGACCACCTACATTCCTGATCTCACTAGCGTACAGGTTCCATTCTCTTCCATCCTACCCCCGACCTCCGCCATGTGACTATTCATGGTGCGTGAGCTCCGGAAATGAATATTAAACCATCTAGAGGTGTCACCATGGGCACTCTTTCCCTGTCACACATACATTCACCTTCCTGCAAGGGTTCCTGCAGTGGGATCACAGGGATGATTTTGTTCCAGTCATGGCTCACTGGGGTGTAAAAACCCCTGTCTCATGAGTCAGAAGGTTGAGGGCTCAAGTCCCACCTCCAAAGTCTTCAGCCCATAATCTTGGACATCACTTGCAGTGCAGGACTGAGGGAATGCAGCACTGGTGGAGTTGCCGTCTTTCAGAGTCGACATTAAACCAACGCCACTAATGGAAGAAG